>NC_056744.1:1812388417-1812522264 GCF_019279795.1 Protopterus annectens
ATTTTTTTACAATTTATAATGTTACTCTCCAAAACTTAATGTCTGGCTCCAAAATTTAGGAATGTCAGTAATTGTTTTGGAGCTTTTACTGGTTAATATTTTCTTTTTACTTGTAATATATAAACTGAACGATAACACTGTCTATAATTGTGGAGCTTTTCTCCCTGCGCCTCCACTGAAAATGCAACTTTCTAGCCCAGTGGACTTTCCCAGTCAACAAATGTCACTCAATCAATCAATAAATAAATAATGATTTGCCCAGTAATTTGCCAGAAAACCACAATTTCATGAAAAAACGGATCAAAAGTATGGGGCAAAATCCTGGGCATTCTGCGAAAATCTGTACAGTTGAGAGTTATAAATTATTTACATTTGAGTTTGAGGTGCTTACTTTTCCCGTCAACAACAGGATAAATAATATATTCCACAGAAGAAAACCTGGAGGCACACCATAAAAACCGAAGGAGACTTTTATTGATCAGCACATATGGAGTATCAGAGTAAAAAGTGAGTGCTTTCACATTCAACAGAACGCTTCTTCAGACTTAGTAGCTCCACATAGAAGTATAACAGTTTAAATATAAAACTGACTATCAATTCAACCAATCAAAATCTATATCATGGTATCTTTCTTATACATTTCACTGTGCAACTTATCCATAAGCTTCATAAATAATTTTGCATATGTAATAACTAATAACAATTTTAGTAACTTTAAATCATGGAAACTTCATAAAGATCAAAAAACATTAACAAATGTATGTATGCTCACATAGAAGTATGTATAAAAATCATTGCATTCTGGCCCAGTTTCACTAGATGGCAGTAAAGCATCAACCAAAATAATAAAAACTACAATGTTTAGAACTTGAATATTGCATCAATTCAAAATGACCTGTATTTAACTTACAAGTAGCTTCACTATTAAAACTTATATTTCATATTCAAACTATATAAACATCTAGAACACACATTTAAAACATACCAAAACATATATAGAGAATAAAACACACACACACACACACACACACACACACATATATATATATATATATATATATATATATATATATATATATATATATACACACATATATATATACATATATATATATACACACACACATATAAAAAACATAAGTATATATATTTGCTAAACCAAACTAATAAACGCTACATTACTTTATATTAAAAAAATATATATATAATAAAAATGTGTAAAATGTGTATAAACATTCTACTAGATCTCTATAAATATGGTCAGTGTGTATCTACATTATAGAATATTTCTAATGAGTATAGGCGCTTTTACTTTTTATCAACAGGTAAAAGGTCTACGTACTAGAAAAGGTTTTAAGCTAACTTTCTCATTCAATCCATGTTCCTTGTCTGCTTGAAACCTCAGGATCCACTTCCTCTCTTCCTTTTTAGTATCTCTTGTCTTTCAGCTTTTTCCCGGTTAGGGGTCGCCACAGTGGAACTCCGGTCCGCTAATGATTGGCAGTAGATTTTTACAAAACGCCGAGGTGCCAGCTCGACGCCCAACCTTAAACAAAGGCACGCCCATTTACGCACGCATGTCTTTCGAACGCTACCCAACTGTGGGGAGGACATGCAGACTCCACACAGAAGGCCCTCCCAAGCCACGCCGAGAGTCGAATGGGAGAACCTCTTGCTGTGAGGTAACAACGCTACCGCCGTACCACCGTAGCATACTCTCTTCATTTCGGTATGATTTCTAATACTCCCTAGTCTAGCATTGTACCTCCTATGAATCCATTATCACAGGCCTTATTCCCTAGTCTAGCATTGTACCTCCTATGAATCCATTATTACAAGCCTTTGAAAAGGCATGTGGAAAAGAATTACTTGTGGTGTTTGAAGTTAACAGAGATGAGTTTTATAATATGAGTAATATGGAACTAAAAGCACTGAAAGATTTACAGAGTAATCCAGACATAACCATTAGGCCTGCTGACAAAGGCAGAGACATAGTCATCTTAGATAGTGACTTTTATGATATGAAAATGACTGAAATGTTAAATAATGTTGTGACTTATCAGCAGTTGACCAATTATCAACTAAATAAGATGATTCGAGGGGTACATAGTGAGTTATATGACCTGTTAATGTCCAGTATAATAGACAATGACATATACAAATATTTCTTGATAGAAACACCTACCGTCCCCTAAAAGTGGGGGTTACCAAAAGTACACAAAGATGGAACAAACCCACCCATGAGACCCATTGTATCAAGTAGAGGCTGGCTTACAGAAACAATGCCCATTTATGTTGAAAAACAATTGAAACCTTTAGTAGAACAAACTGATACTATCATAAGGGACACACAACATTTTCTTGAAACTCTCTCAAGTTATGTCTGTACAGAGAAAAGTATGTCAACTTGTTATTTAGTGACATTACATGTAACATCATTGTTGACAGCCATTCCTACCAATGCAGGCATAGAATACGTGAGGTTATTCTTGATAAATAAAGGGGTGTCAGGAGATAATAATGAGGGCCATGATGATTATAATAATAATAATATTATATTAATAATAATATAATAATAATGAGATAATAATGAGGGCCATGATGATTATAATAATAATAATATTATATTAATAATAATATAATAATAATGAGATAATAATGAGGGCCATGATGATTATAATAATAATAATATTATATTAATAATAATATAATAATAATGAAATAATAATGAGGGCCATGATGTTAATAGAAATGATTTTGAATAGACATGTTTTTACATATGCTAACAAATACTATTTACAAGTTAATGGAGTAGCAATGGGAACGTCTTGCGCCAACTCCTATGCCAATATAGTTATGGCGGGTTCCTATGAATACACCGACAGTCAGAACATCGACACTCACCTCATCGACACCAAAGCATCGACTGTTCAGAACATCGACATTTCAGGTAAGCGATCTTCCCCCTTACAGGACCCATGGTAGCACTTGTTTCCCTGTTGCAACGCGTAAGGTTTACATGACTGTTTACAATTTGCGTTGTCCTTAACGTTGTAATAGAGAAACAAGTGCTACCATGGGTCCTGTAAGGGGGAAGATCGCTTACCTGAGATGTCGATGTTCTGAACAGTCGATGCTTTGGTGTCGATGAGGTGAGTGTCGATGTTCTGACTGTCGGTGTATTCATAGGAACCCAGTTATGGTGTATTGGAAACATACATATGTAATAAATCATTTACTGTTTGGTGACAACATCAGATATTATAAACGCTTTGTGGATGATGTCTTTTTAGTGTGGGATGGGATTGTAGAAACATTACAAGAATTTATTGATTATATAAATGGGACCACTGATTTCCTTACATTTACAGCCAGTTGGTCTAGTGATGAGATTGAGTTTTTAGATGTTGTAGTCAGTAAAGGACTAGATGGCATCCAGACCAAACTATATAGGAAGAGCTGCAGAAAGAATACTCTTCTGCATCATAACAGTATGCATCCTCCGCATATATACCCAAATATAGTGGAAAGTCAAGGACTCAGAGTCTCTAGATTAACAAGTCAAGAATCAACTTTTAATGCAACGCTTGATACTCTAAAAAAAGAATTTGCGCAAAGAGAATACAAGAGCAGAGAAAGTACAGAAATTCTAGATAATACAGCTTCAGAAAGACAAGGGAGAGAAAGACCTTTCATAATTCAGAAAGACATCATAAACAGAGAAGGGAGTTATATAGACTCACTATTCCATACACCAATAATAATAATAAAAGATATAGTGATGAAACATTGGAATATACTAACTGTACATCAGACTATTCTAGAAATAGTAGGAATTCAACCCAGTTATTCATATAGGAACACCAAATCTCTGAAAATGATGCTATGCTATGATAAGATTACTACAAACAGAGTGACATCAGAAAGACAAGGTACATTTGCTTGCCGAGGCTGTAGTCAGTGTCCATTCATGGCAAATACCAATACATTTAAGCATCTAGAGACTGGCAAGATAAATACTTCCAATCACTGTGCTGACTGCAAATCCAGAGACCCGGTGTACTTGGCTCAATGTCAAAAATGTAATTATTTTTACATTGGCAAAACCAATAGAACAATACGTGAAAGAGTCAGGGAACACCTATATGCCATCCATAGAGAGGACGAGAGGAATGTACTAGCCAAACATAATATAAATCATGATTTAACTCATAAGTTTGTTTTTTAGCAATATAACTCATAACTAACAATGCTAGACTAGGGAATATTAGAAATCATACCGAAAAGGAAGAGAGGAAGTGGATCCTGAGGTTTCAAGCAGACAAGGAACATGGATTGAACGAGAAAGTTAGCTTAAAACCTTTTCTAGTAGATAAACCATTTACCTGTTGATAAAAAGTAAAAGCGCCTATACTCATTAGAAATATTCTATAATTTAGATACACATTGACCATATTTATAGAGATCTAGTAGAGTGTTTATACACATTTTACACATTTTTATTAGATATATTTTTTTAATATAAAGTAACATAGAGTTTATCAGCTTGGTTTAGCAAATATATATACTTCTGTTTTTATGTATATGTGTATACATATGTTTTATTCTCTATATATGTTTTGGTATGTTTTAAATGTGTGTTCTAGATGTTTATATAGTTTGAATATGAAATATAAGTTTTAATAGTGAAGCTACTTGTAAGTTAAATACAGGTCATTTTGAATTGATGCAATATTCAAGTTCTAAACATTGTAGTTTTTATTATTTTGGTTGATGCTTTACTGCCATCTAGTGAAGCTGGGCCAAAATGCAATGATTTTTATACATACTTCTATGCGAGCATACATACATTTGTTAATGTTTTTTGATCTTTATGAAGTTTCCATGATTTAAGGTTACTAAAATTGTTATTAGTTATTACATATGTAAAATTATTTAAGAAGCTTATGGATAAGTTGCACAGTGAAATGTTTAAGAAAGATACCATGATATATAATGGATATTAGAAGTAATTATTAGGTAATTGAAATAGGTTTTGATTGGCTGAATTGACAGTCAACTTTATATTTAAACTGTTATACTTCTCTGTGGAGCTACTAAGTCTGAAGAAGCGTTCTGTTGAACGAAGCGCTCACTTTTAACTCTGATACTTCATACTGATACTGATACTCCATATGTGCTGATCTGTTATTTTTTAAGTGAATTAAAGTATCATTTACAAATTGTCCCAGATCTGGGGTCTTTGTCACCTTATTATTTCTAGCTTTTTCAGAATTCTTGAGCAAAGAACTTGAGAGGTACGTGTCAGTGACAGCAATAAGCTTAAAGTGAAATAAAGTACTGTGAAAATATGGGCTAGGGCCAGCATAGCCAGCTGGAGTTTGTAAAGAATGACATGTTCTTTGAATATAAAACTGATGTGTACAAGATGTTTGTGTTACAAATGTATTAGAACTGTATGGTATTTGAATACCAAACTGATTTGCACAACTATTTATGTTACAAATGTATTGCAATTATATGCCAGTTAAATATCCAACTAATTTGTACAAATGCCTGTATTAGAAATGTATTTGTGAAGTGCTTATGTTAAAAATGTCTCAACAGTGAGTTCTACTGGTCAGAGAAGGACTATACATGTCAGACTATATGTATACATTGCAACAAAATATACTGGAACAGTAGAGGTTAAACAGCTAACTTATTTTAAGAAAAATAACAGAAATGTAATGAGCTATTAAACCATTAAAAAGGTATCCCCCTTTGCTGAGTGGGTCTGGAGGGAGCCTTTGTTTGTTAGCACTTGTAAACAGAGGGAAACACTGTAATTGTCCCATTGTCTTAGACACTAACAGAAACACTTAGCAAAGTTTTTAGATATGTATTTTTGGCACATCTGTACTAAACTTCAAAGGGGAATAGTGTGAGAACCTAGAGTCCGGTGACCAGATGAGGTAATTCTACAAGTATGAAATTGTAATACTGTAGATATTACAGAGAGCAATCTCTGAGCATTGAGTATTCTGTCTTGGACCTGACAACAAGAAGGACCATTCATCACATCATCTGCCTTGCTCCATCTATTAAGTTAGTATGAAATAGTAATTCTTTTAGAGTCAGTCAGAAAAATAGTGAAGCTTAATTTAGATATTATTTTTCAATATTTGTCTGAAGTATGTCCTTCAATGTTGTTTTCAGTATTTCCTGTGATTTGAACTCTGTGGTTTACTGTAAATATATACTCAATATTTTCATATTATTTTATTATTTATTACTAAATATATGTAAACCTTTTATTGTGGCTGGTCCTTTTAAAATACATTTAACCTTTGAGAGTACTTATATTTTGTTTGGTGTCACTGTGGGGGGGCGTCTCTGAAGGCCTAGCTGCCTTGGTCAACTACCATCACTTGTATTAATATTAATATTACACAATATAAATTCTATACCCTTTTTAAGAGCCTTAGAGTAGCTTGCTTTAGAGTGTCTGGTGGCAGTATAACTACTTTACAGTCTGAGCAGAAGGGGGCACAGAGGGTAAATCTGTGCAAGCCTTTCCCAGGTGTGTGTGTGTGTGTGTGTGTGTGTGTGTGTGTGTGTGTGTGTGTGTGTGTGTGTGTGTGTGTGTGTGTGTGTGTGTGTATGTGTGTGTGTGTGTGTGTGTGAGAGAAGATC
The DNA here is from genome assembly GCF_019279795.1 of Protopterus annectens. Classification (NCBI taxonomy): domain Eukaryota; kingdom Metazoa; phylum Chordata; order Ceratodontiformes; family Protopteridae; genus Protopterus; species Protopterus annectens. Next base: position 1,812,395,093 of record NC_056744.1, read on the forward strand.
AAGTCTCAAGGAGTGAGCATGTTGGTTGCTGGGACACGGGGCACTAGTTTCAGAGAGGGTGCTGGAGGACTTGGCTTGGACACTCAGCTGAGGACTTAGCCCTGTGGCTGTGCTGGTGGGGAGTCTTACTTGGGCCTTGGAGGGAGACAAATATAGAGAAGTCCAGACCTTGGGCTGACTGTGTTTCCTGTGTGTTGTTGGTGGAGGTTGTGTTTGGTGCAGAGAGGTCTATCTGAAAATACTGTGTGGGATATTAATTGAACCTCTGTAGCTTGTAAGCAGTTGTCACTAAAGGCAGTGTGGTACTCTCAGCAGCCACAAGGTAAACATACAGAGTTTCATTTTCACAGCAGTTTTATGTATTTTGTTTATTTTTAGTTAGTCAGGGAAAGCAGGCAAACATGTCAGCAGAGGAGTATGGCAAGCTGACAAGGAACCAGTTGGTTGAGATGTGCCAAGCCAAAGGTCTGGTCCATGCCAACCTGACTAAAGGGGAAATGATTGAAGCCTTATTCACAGCTGCAGCACATACCAGCAACCAGAAGGACAACCAGTTTGGTGCTGGGGATTTGCAGCCCTCAGAAACAGGACAGTTCACCTTTTCCTCAGAGGACGTAAAATTCCATCTGGAGTTAAAGAGACTTGAACTAGAGATCAAATGGTGAGAATTAGAATCAACAGAGTGAATGCGGTAGTTAGAGGCTGAGGAAAAAGAAAGATTGAGGTGTTTAGAGGCTGAAGAAAAAGAGAAAAAGATAGAATTAGAATCAGCAGGGAGATCACAGCCTTTGGAAGCTGAAGAAAATGAGCGGCAGAGGCAGCATGAAAAGCAAATGCTGACTCTTCACCAGGGTCATGGAGGTGATGGGGAAGGGAGTAACTGAACCCCAGAAGCCATAAATGCCAGTAAATTTCCTCCTCAGTACCAAGAAGGTGATAATTTTGATAGTTTTATTCACACATTAATAGAGTATGCAAACAGTATAATGTTGACCAAGGGCTCTGGGTATGGCTCCTGAAGCCCTTACTCCATGATACAGCTCCAACTGCTGTTTCTAAACTGTCTGATATTGATTGTTTAAATTATCTGAAAGTTAAAATTGTTTATTACAAAAAAGTTTCTGGAGCATAGATGGAAGGCAAATGAAAGTGTGTGTGAATATATTGCTGAGCTGAGCACTTATTTTCATAGATGGGTGTATAGGTGTCAGGTCATCACTTTTGAAAAAAACTGGCAGACCTTTTGGTGAGGGAACAAGTCCTCAGCACTTTGCCTGAGGAAATGAGAATCTGGTTGGCAGACAGTGAATGCAACTCGGCAGATGAGTTATGGAAAAAGGGGATCACTTCTTAGCAAGCTGGGCATCACTGCACAAGAAGGGAATACCCAGTGCTGCACATGGGTATAAGGGAACCCATGGTGGGCAGCCTAAACTGCCCCAACAGAGTTAATCAGTAGCAGGGGAAACCACTAGTTCAGGTACACAGCCAGGGCCTAGGTTCAGATGTTTTACCTGTAACCAGTGGGGCCATGTAGTATTTGGAGTCCACTGAGGCAAGGTGGGGAACAAAAGGTGGGGCAGGCAGCAAGAGGGAATAAGAGAATGCCAGTGGTAAGCTGTGTGGAGACAACAGTAGGGGTACCAACCTACCACCCGAATTTGTATCCTATTTTGGTGAATGGCAAACAGGCCACTGCCAAGACAGTCACGGCCTCTGATATAATTATTGTGAAGCCTGCAGTGGTTGAAGAGGAGCAATACTTGCTTGGGCAGTCCACTCCAGTCAGAGCTTTAGCAGGGAGCCCATTCCAAATTACTCTGACCAAGGTTCACTTTGACTGAGAGGATAGAAAAGGAAGTACGCAAATAGGTGTGTTTGAGGATATCCCTGCAGATGTCTTGGTAGGGAATGATTTTGACAATGCCATATCTTGTATGCATACAGTGACACTCAGTCAGGATTGGAGACAGGCTTGTGGGTCTGGTAGCCTGGGGAGTCCCAGACAGATGCCACACCTGAAGCCAGGACTGGTGTTGTGGCTAATTCAGGGATGGAATTACCTTGTAGTAGTGAGCCTGATAGTGAGCCACAGCTGCTGATAGGTACTGATGTTCCCTTGTAAGGGCAGAGGTGAGTGGTAGTACCCAGGCAGACAGTGAGGCACCGCTGGCAGAAGAGACAAGACTTCCTGTGGAAGGGGAGCTGGGAAGGGTCACAAAGAGAGAGTTGAGACAGGCTCAGCTCTCGGACCTTATATTACGAGGCTTGAGGGAGGTAGCTAGGGAGGCACCTGATTCTCAAGGAAGAGGGGAGTCTGTATACTGGAACAAAGGGTTACTGTATAGAGAGTGGACCCCTGAGGGATGCCAAAAAGGTGAGGTGATACAGCAGTTTGTAGTGCCCAGAGCATACTGTCTGACACTTCTAGGCATAGCCCATGGCATTCCCTTTGCAGGTCATATGGGAATAAAGAATACCAAGAGATGTATTATGCAGAGCTTTTATTGGCCTGGGATTGCCAGGGATGTAGCAAGGTACTGCAGGACCTGTGAGCAGTACCAAAAAGTAAGCAAAGCAGGAGACAAAGTCAAAGCTCCTTTGATGCCTTTGCCTGTGATTCAGGAGCCATTTCAGAGGGTAGCTATGGAAATTGTGGAGCCTCTGAGTACTCCACTTTCCACAGGGAAGAAATATATCCTAGTGGTTGTAGATTATGCTACTAGATACCATGAAGTGGTGGTGCTGTCCTCCATCAAGGCAGAAAAGGTGGTAAATGCTTTGCTAGAGATTTACAACAGAGTAGGTTTCCCAAAAGAAATATTGCCTGACAGAGGTGCCAATTTCATGTCACACCTGCTGGCTTGTCTGTAGCTATACTGTGGGGTGAAGCACTTAAAGACCACCCCTTACCAACCCCAGACTAATGGTCTTGTGGAGAGGTTAAACTCTACACTAAAGACCATGCTATGGGCATTTGCAGGCCAGTTTAAGACAAAGTGAGAAAATATTTGCCCCATCTGTTGTTTTCATACTGAGAGATACCCCAGGAATCCACAGGTTTTCACCCTTTGAGTTGCTGTATAGGCATTGGGTGAAGGGGCCCTTAGATTTGATTTATGATGAGTGGGAGGGTGAGTGTGAATCCCACACGGAGTCTGGTGTGGCTCATGTCCTAAAGCTCAGGACAGGACTTAGGGAGATCATGGGCTTGGCCCAGGAAAACCTGGCAGGGGCCAAACAGCATAAAAAGGTCTGGTATGACAGGAATGCTCGAGCCAGAGAGTATGCTCTATGAAAGCAGATTATGGTGTTCATTCCTGTCAGACACAATAAACTGCAGACAGCTTGGGAGGGACTCTTAAAAGTGGTAAAGAAGGTCAGTGATGTAAACTACATGGTAGAACTGCTAGGCAAGAGGCAGGGACACAAACTGTACCATGTTAACATGATGATAGGGTGACCCTTGTGCTGAGCATTTGCAGTGGATGGCAGGAGGAGTCTGAGGGGGATTTGGTGACTGGTTTTCTCAGTGAGGCTTGGACTGACACCTCAGTGAAGGGGTAGCAATGTCCTGGTGGCTATCCCCTACCCAGGTTTGAGAAATCAGAACAGGTTACAGGAGCTTGGGAAAAGGTTAGATAGGGTAGTGTGGAATGCCTGTTTTCAGGAATTCCAAACACTTAAAGGGGATTTGGGAGGACCCTCGGTGGCAGCCAGCCTGCAAAATGCCAAGTTATTAAGGAGAAGCCTAGGACTGCAGGCATGTGACATGACCGGGCGGCACTGTTGTAGTCAGCTATGCCAATGCCAAAGGAATCTCAAGGTAATGAATGGGGTAATATATTCCCAGATAGACTTATATTTCTCAAGCCATGTTTCTCAAGGGTCATTTGAAAAACTAGCTTGAGTCTTTGGGGGGGTGATGATATGGCTAGTGCCAGCATAGCCAGCTGGAGTTCTGAATATCAAACTGATTTATACAAGATGCTCGTGTTACAAATGTATTAGAACAGTATGACATTTGTATACCAAACTGATTTCCACAAATACTTATGTTACATATGCATTAGAATTATATATCAGTTGAGTATCCAACTAATTTGTACAAATGCCTGTGTTAGAAATGTATTTGTGAAGTGCTTATGTTGAAAATGTCTCAACAGTGGGTTCTACTGGTCAGAGAAGGAATATACCTCTCAGACTGTATGTATATACTGTAACATAATATACTGGAACAGTAGAGGTTAAACAGCTGGCTTACTTTAAGAAAAATAAGAGAAATGTAAATGAGCTATTAAACCATTAAAATTGTATCCCACTGTGTTGAGTGGACCTGGAGTCAGTGGGTTTGGAGGAAGCCTTTGTTTAATAGCTCTTATAAACAGAGGGGAAACACTGTAATGGTTCCATTGCCTTAGGCACTGCCAGAAACACTTAGCAAAGTTTTTATATATGCATTTTAGCACATCTGTACTAAACCTTAAAGGGGAATAGTGTGAGAACCTAGAGTCCGATGATCAGATGATGTCATTCTACATGTCTGAAATTGTAATATTTTAGATATTACAGAGCACAATCTCTGAGAATTGAGTATTCTGTTTTGAGCCTGATAACAAGAAGGACCATTCACCACATCATCTGCCTTGCTCTATTTATTAAGTAAGTAGAGAATAGTAATTCTTTTAGATTCAGTCAGGAAGATAGTGTAGTTCAGTTGAATATTCTATATTTGTCTGGTCTGTCCTTCAATATTGTTTTCAGTATTTCCTGTGAGTTGAACTGTGTGGTTTACTGTAAATATATATTCAGCATTTTCATGTTCTTTTATTATTTATTATTAAATATATTTAAACATTTTATTGTGGCTGGTCCTTCTAGAATATATTTAAATTTTGAGAGTACTTATATTTTATTTGGTGTCACTGTGTGGGCCATCTCTGAAGGCCAAGTTGTCTTGGTCAACTACTATCATTTGTATTAATATTAATGTTACACAGTATAAATTGGATACCCTTTTTAACAGCCTTAGAGTAGCTTGCTTTGGAGTGTCTGGTGGCAGTATAACTACCTTATAGTCTTGGCAGAAGAGTAGACAAGCCTTTCCCAGGTATATGTATCTACATGTGTGTGAAGATGAAGTGTCAAGGAGTGTGCGTGTCAGTTGCTGGAGGCAGGGATGCGGGGCACTGGTTTCACAGGGAGGGTGCTTGAGGACTTGGCTTGAACACTCAGCTGAGGACTTAGTCCTATGGCTGTGCTGGTGGGGAGTCTTACTGAGGCCCTGGTGGGAGACAGATATAGGGAGGTCCACACCCTGGGCTGACTGAGTTCCCTGTGTGTGTGCTTTTGGGGGATTGTGCTTGGTACAGAGAGCTGCATCTGAAAATACTATGTATCTATTTCTCTTGAGGTGAATATTCCGGGAACTGTTACCACAGGTGCCAGTGGTAAGGATCAAGGTTCCTTGATCACTGGCCCAAAATGGAGGCATCACAAGGATATTTCAAATGAAAAATAAATTCAGTTATTTCTATGACTTATCTACCATTATGCTTCGTGTTATGGATAGCTTCTGACCCTTTATCACCCCCTGCCATTCACTAAATGACCAAATTAACACTAAAGCAGTGAAATTGCAGTATACAGCAAATATACTAGGAAACAACTGACCTAATCTGGATTGCCTAAAATATATATTACAGAAAAGTAGGTGATGGGGGGAAGGGGTGCCAGCCCTTTTATGTGATAAAAGCAGTAGTTTCCAGTCTACTTTTTCATGTTTTTATGAAGCTTGATTTTTTTCTGTTTCTTTTGTTGGGGGTGAGGGCTCTCCTTACATTTTTCAGGTAATAGCACAGTTAGTTGTAGGAATTTATTAATTGTAACAGCATATAACATAATTATTTTTGTTCTGTGCAACACTGTGCAAATTCAATATCTGTGATGCAGCAATAACTCTAACATATGCATACAAAAGTCTGCAAATGTTTCAGTGTACTTGATGCTTTATAGCATGAGAAACATGGAATTATTTAATGTCACTGTATACTGCACTCAGCACTAGCTAAGAGATGTTAGTTACTACTTACTAATTTATTTAGTTGTTGCTGTTAGTTACTACTTACTAATTTATTTAGTTGTTGCTGTTAGTTACTACCTACTAATTTATTTAGCTGTTGCTGTTAGTTACTACTTACTAATTTATTTAGTTGTTGCTGTTAGTTACTACCTACTAATTTATTTAGTTGTTGCTGTTAGTTACTACTTACTAATTTATTTAGTTGTTGCTGTTAGTTACTACCCACTAATTTATTTAGTTATTGCTGTTAGTTACTACTTACTAATTTATTTAGTTGTTGCTGTTAGTTACTACTTACTAATTTATTTAGTTGTTGCTGTTAGTTACTACCTACTAATTTATTTAGTTGTTGCTGTTAGTTACTACTTACTAATTTATTTAGTTGTTGCTGTTAGTTACTACCCACTAATTTATTTAGTTATTGCTGTTAGTTACTACTTATTAATTTATTTAGTTGTTGCTGTTAGTTACTACTTACTAATTTATTTAGTTGTTGCTGTTAGTTACTACTTACTAATTTATTTAGTTGTTGCTGTTAGTTACTACCTACTAATTTGTTTAGTTATTGCTGTTATTACCATGCTGTCAGTCAACCAGACCATGCCTTATGGCGAATGTCATCTCAGTGGGAAATGCCCAAAGCATAGCTGTACAAACAGAGAAAGGTATGCTGGACTTCAGTGCAACTAGTTTAACTTACTAGGATAACATTTAATACTCTGATGTGCAGAGGGACACACATGAGATTGTCATGGTGCTGCAGAGAATGACAAAAAATCATAAGGAACATTCTGTTTAGTCTAAGGATAGCAGAGATTTGTGTTAGCCATAGCTTACTGAAAGAGACTGTCACAGAAAAGAAAAAAATATTTGTTCTCATATGGGACTCGAACCCAAGACCTCCTTGCTTAAGCAGAGGGATGTGTGTGTTTGTGCATGTGCGCTTGCGTGTGTGTGTAATTTGAAAGTGACTGACGCATTCTGTATGGGTGTGGCTTGTGACATTTTTCCAAGATATACAAATGCTGGTACATTTAATTCTTCCAGTGTCATGGAACTCAGTAATCAGTCAAAAAGTTTAACAAGAAAACTTAAGAGAAAAAAAATAAAAACTCTATAAGACTGTTCACCCCTTCAGTAAGACAAACTAATGAAGGGACCATAATTTGAAGGCAGAACATGCAGTGCTGTTTTGATAGTAGGAAAGTCTGTGTGAATGTAGACTGAATGGGGGATGATTAGCCACAAAACATCATCACCTGAGAAAACGGTACAAAATGTCAGAAAAACAAAACGACGATGGTGCTTTTAATATAGAAATTACTTCAGTTTAGACTTTGGCACAGTAATAACATTGTGATGTTCTGGACATTGAACAGGAAAGTCGACTTATATTAGAGAGCACATTAATGGTTTGTAATTTAAGTAAAAATGCATATGCTTGAGAGGGTATAGAACATTTATTAATAGCACAAGTAATTTATGTTTTTAGTAGTTAAAGCTTATCGGTATTTGGCACATTAACAGAGCACAGTGAGGATCTCTGTTTTCTCTGATTGTGTCTGTATTTTGCTGCATCTAATTTAATACCAGTGTGATTGTGGTATGCACTGGGGACCTCTGCACAGCACGTTCACTTCCTTTTCCTGCAGATGTTCTGATTTTAATTCTGTCACTTTCTGAACATGCAGTAAAATTATTATTTTAGTATTTGCAATTTAGTGGGTGACATTATGCAATACCAGATGCATATCATAGCTGCTAGATGTTGCTGGGTGCTGTAAAAACTCACAGATGGTCAGAAAGTTTAAAATGTCTGGGTTGAAGGTATGTCACAGCTCTGTTGCTGGCTACTGATCTCATTTCTAAATGATGACAAGCTGATGTAATCCACTTTGACCTTCTGTGCTATCCATGTTTGTTCTTAACAGTTAGGATGACCCAGTGTTTGATCTTAATAGCTAGGCTGACCTATACAATGTTGTATCACTAAGCTTTTTGTTAACCTGACTAAGTTATGGACCACATCCCAAAGGGGGTGGGCACTGTAGACCACATCTACTGAGATCAGTTTTTGGTCTGGCTCTGAATGGCTAAAGACACCAGGCCCAACATTATGCAGTAGCCAATGAGATACATAATCCCTCCATAACTCTCAAATGCTCAGATTTCCATCTCATATTTTTGGTATTTTCCTGATATAATTTGTGATTTTCCAGCAAATCATTGAGGATTGAAGTCACTAATAATGACAGACATTCAAGTTTCATACTTCATATACATCAGGAAATGTATGCTAACACAGCACCTTTTTATTCTAGCAACTTTCTAAGTTTATAAGAGCAATGTTTAAAATGTGACCCAATTTTTGGGCCTTTGTACCCCCCCCATTATTTTTGTCTTTGACTAGTTTTCTTGTGCCAAGAGGTTGAGAGGTAGGAATCCCTATGCTGTGTTAGATGGAGCCACCATTATAATTAGTAGTGCTATCAAACACTGTGCGGATCCAGGCATCGGACACTGTGCAGATCCAGGTATCAGACACTGTGTGGATTCAGGTATCAGACACTGCAGATCCAGGTATCATCAAACACTGTGCATATCCAGGTATCATCAGGCACTCTGGGTATCAGATGCTGTACAGATCCAGGTATCAGACTCTGTACACATCCAGGTATCAGACACTCTGTAGATCAAGTTGTCAGCAGTGGGTGCCAAAACCTGCAAAAAATCTTTACAAATGTGTCATATTATGCATGCATGGTGTGTATTGACCTTAATTAGTGTGATCCAAGACAGGAGTGGGCTGGTGCACTGTAATGCACTGCATACTTAGTGTGATCCAAGACAGGAGTGGGCTGATGTACTGTACTGCACTGCATACTTAGTGTGCTCCAACACAGGAGTGGACTGATGCACTGTACTGCACTGCATACTTAGTGTGCACCAAGACAGGAGTGGGCTGATGCACTGTACTGCACTGCATACTTAGTATGCTCCAAGAGAGAAATGGGCTGATGCTCTGTACTGTACTGCATACTTACTGTGCTCCAAGAGAGTAGTGGGCTGATGCACTGTACTGCAATGCATACTTATTGTGCTCCAAGAGAGGAGTGGGCTGATGCACTGCACTGCATACTTAGTGTGATCCAGGAGAGGAGTGGGCTGATGCACTGCACTGCATACTTAGTGTGATCCAGGAGAGGAGTGGGCTGATGCACTGTACTGCACTGCATACTTAGTGTGCTCCAACACAGGAGTGGACTGATGCACTGTACTGCACTGCATACTTAGTGTGCTCCAAGAGAGGAGTGGGCTGATGCACTGCACTGCATATGTAGTGTGTTCCAAGAGAGGAGTGGGTTGATGCACTGTACTGCAATGCATACTTAGTGTGCTACAAGACAGGAGTGGATTGATTAGTGGGGAAGGAAGTTGTAGGAGAAACCAAGGGCATACACGATACTGATGAGACATAATACATTATACAGTAGCTGCAGCAGTTACTTATGAGGATCTGAGAAGTATCCTGTTTTATAGTTAAAATACAGTGCCAACACTTAACAATAAGAGACTTGCTCTCACTGTATGCAGGGAATACTACCATCCCATCAGTCTGAATATCATGGAACTTATTAACAAATACACTGGCAACCTTCAAAGACTGGACTCCACCCAGTTTGGGTTCATGAAGGGTCGATCTTGTCTCCTGAACCTGATTGACTTATTCAAATCAGTCTCCAGAGCCATGGGTAAGGTGGTTCACACAACCTATCTAGACCTTGCCAAGGCCTTTGACACCATCCCCCCACTCTGGAATCATAGATAAACTTACTAAGCTGGGCATTAATCCCTACGTCACCCAATGGGGTGCTAACTGGCTTACTGATAGAACCTACACTGTAAAAGTAGCCGACTCCAAATCCAGCTCCAGACAAGTGACAAGTGGAGTACCTCCAGGTTCAGTCCTGGGACTGCTCTTGTTTGGCATCTACTTCTCTGAAGTACAGGTCAACACTAAGGGACTCTGGCTAACAAAGTTTGCAGATGACTGCAAACTGGGAGCCATTATTGAATCCCCAAATGATGTGGATACTCTACAAAAGGGCCTTACAGAAACAGATGCTTGGTGCCAGAGCCATGGGCTCTTGCTCAATGCCAAGAAATGTATAGTTATCCCCTTTGGGAAAAAACATGTACCCATGAATTACCATACAGGTGGCAGTACACTAAACACCAAAAGTGTGATAAGAGACTTAGGGACACAGGTGGACAGTGGTCTCACCTTCGATAACCACATCGCCACAACAGTCAGGAAATCCTTCTATGTGGCACACCTCATCACTAAGGGCTTTTCATCCAGAAAAAAGGAGGTCATTGTCCCACTGTAATCATCCCTCATTAGACCCATTATACAACACCCGTTTGGTATGTACCTCTCAAGACATCTGCAACAACTGGAAAGGCTGCAGAAATGCCTCACTAAAAGAATCACAGGCCTAAAGCAGATGCCCTGCGCTGACCACCTTAAAATACTCCAGCTATACTCTGTCGCATATCGTCTACTCAGAGGCGATCTCTGATTAACATACAAGGCAATGTCAAACCCAGAGCTGTTGGACATGCTACACTTAAAGAAATCCCAGTCCCACAAAGCCACATGCTCCAGGGATCTAAACCTTGTTATCACAATAAACAAAATATGCTAGAGGGATAGGTTCCTGACCCAGAGACTCCCTGGACTCTGGAATAGATTGCCCATACATGTCAAGCAGAGTGCCTCTTTGGCCCTCTTCAAAAGGAACCTTGATGATTGGATGGGAGAAAGAAAATTCACCCCGGGGATCACGTCAGTCTCCCTGCTAGACAGGGTTCCAGGGAAGTAAATAGTGTGGGAAGAAATAGCCAGGGAATTGTTATGGCTAGGCTTGTATAGGCCCTAGGACTGATAGCCTAGTACCAATCTATGAACCTATGGAATCTCAGGGAATCTCATTATGCAGGGTGAAATATATAGTATAGGTAGGTAGAAGGTCTACAAAATAATGCTTTACAACCACTGTCCGAGAATAACAAAAAATGTTCCTTGGTCACAGGAGATGGACTCATGTTCAACAAGTAATCATCAGTAAGTTAGTATCCCCTACATACACTGCCCCAGTGCAGTTCATGAGTACAGTGAGCTGAATATTGACCTTGTAAGGATTATACCAATTATTTAGCACAAGGGATGTTCAACAAGTAATCATCAGTAAGTTAGTACCCCCTACATACACTGCCCCAGTGCAGTTCATGAGTACAGTGAGCTGAATATCGACCTTGTAAGGATTATACCAATTATTTAGCACAAGGGATGTTCAACAAGTAATCATCAGTAAGTTAGTATCCCCTACATACACTGCCCCAGTGCAGTTCATGAGTACAGTGAGCTGAATATCGACCTTGTAAGGATTATACCAATTATTTAGCACAAGGGATGTTCAACAAGTAATCATCAGTAAGTTAGTATCCCCTACATACACTGCCCCAGTGCAGTTCATGAATACACTGAGCTGCATATCTACCTTGTAAGGATAATACCAATTATTTAGCACAAGGGATGTTCAACAAGTAATCATCAGTAAGTTAGTATCCATTACATACACTGCCCCAGTGCAGTTCATGAGTACACTGAGCTGCATATCTACCTTGTAAGGATTATACCAATTATTTTGCACAAGGGATGTTCAACAAGTAATCATCAGTAAGTTAGCATCCCCTACATACACTGCCCCAGTGCAGTTCATGAGTACAGTGAGCTGCATATCTACCTAGTAAGGATTATACCAATTATTTAGCACAAGGGATGTTCAACAAGTAATCATCAGTAAGTTAGTATCCCCTACATACACTGCCCCAGTCCAGTTCATGAGTACACTGAGCTGCATATCTACCTTGTAAGGATTATACCAATTATTTAGCACAAGGGATGTTCAACAAGTAATCATCAGTAAGTTAGTACCCCCTACATACACTGCCCCAGTGCAGTTCATGAGTACACTGAGCTGCATATCTACCTTGTAAGGATTATACCAATTATTTAGCACAAGGGATGTTCAACAAGTAATCATCAGTAAGTTAGTATCCCCTACATACACTGCCCCAGTGCAGTTCATGAGTACACTGAGCTGCATATCTACCTTGTAAGGATAATACCAATTATTTAGCACAAGGGATGTTCAACAAGTAATCATCAGTAAGTTAGTACCCCCTACATACACTGCCCCAGTGCAGTTCATGAGTACAGTGAGCTGCATATCTACCTTGTAAGGATTATACCAATTATTTAGCACAAGGGATGTTCAACAAGTAATCATCGGTAAGTTAGTATCCCCTACATACACTGCCCCAGTGCAGTTCATGAGTACAGTGAGCTGCATATCTACCTTGTAAGGATTATACCAATTATTTAGCACAAGGGATGTTCAACAAGTAATCATCAGTAAGTTAGTATCCCCTACATACACTGCCCCAGTGCAGTTCATGAGTACACTGAGCTGCATATCTACCTTGTAAGGATTATACCAATTATTTAGCACAAGGGATGTTCAACAAGTAATCATCAGTATGTTAGTACCCCCTACATACACTGCCCCAGTGCAGTTCATGAGTACACTGAGCTGCATATCTACCTTGTAAGGATTATACCAATTATTTAGCACAAGGGATGTTCAACAAGTAATCATCAGTAAGTTAGTATCCCTACATACACTGCCCCAGTGCAGTTCATGAGTACAGTGAGCTGCATATCTACCTTGTAAGGATTATACCAATTATTTAGCACAAGGGATGTTCAACAAGTAATCATCAGTAAGTTAGTATCCCCTACATACACTGCCCCAGTGCAGTTCATGAGTACACTGAGCTGCATATCTACCTTGTAAGGATTATACCAATTATTTAGCACAAGGGATGTTCAACAAGTAATCATCAGTAAGTTAGTACCCCCTACATACACTGCCCCAGTGCAGTTCATGAGTACACTGAGCTGCATATCTACCTTGTAAGGATTATACCAATTATTTAGCACAAGGGATGTTCAACAAGTAATCATCAGTAAGTTAGTATCCCCTACATACACTGCCGCAGTGCAGTTCATGAGTACACTGAGCTGCATATCTACCTTGTAAGGATTATACCAATTATTTAGCACAAGGGATGTTCAACAAGTAATCATCAGTAAGTTAGTATCCCTACATACACTGCCCCAGTGCAGTTCATGAGTACACTGAGCTGCATATCTACCTTGTAAGGATTATACCAATTATTTAGCACAAGGGATGTTCAACAAGTAATCATCAGTAAGTTAGTACCCCCTACATACACTGCCCCAGTGCAGTTCATGAGTACAGTGAGCTGCATATCTACCTTGTAAGGATTATACCAATTATTTAGCACAAGGGATGTTCAACAAGTAATCATAAGTAAGTTAGTACCCCCTACATACACTGTCCCAGTGCAGTTCATGAGTACACTGAGCTGCATATCTACCTTGTAAGGATTATACCAATTATTTAGCACAAGGGATGTTCAACAAATAATCATCAGTAAGTTAGTACCCCCTACATACACTGCCCCAGTGCAGTTCATGAGTACACTGAGCTGCATATCTACCTTGTAAGGATTATACCAATTATTTAGCACAAGGGATGTTCAACAAGTAATCATCAGTAAGTTAGTATCCCCTACATACACTGCCCCAGTGCAGTTCATGAGTACACTGAGCTGCATATCTACCTTGTAAGGATTATACCAATTATTTAGCACAAGGGATGTTCAACAAGTAATCATCAGTAAGTTAGTATCCCCTACATACACTGCCCCAGTGCAGTTCATGAATACACTGAGCTGCATATCTACCTTGTAAGGATTATACCAATTATTTAGCACAAGGGATGTTCAACAAGTAATCATCAGTAAGTTAGTACCCCCTACATACACTGCCCCAGTGCAGTTCATGAGTACAGTGAGCTGCATATCTACCTTGTAAGGATTATACCAATTATTTAGCACAAGGGATGTTCAACAAGTAATCATCAGTAAGTTAGTACCCCCTACATACACTGCCACAGTGCAGTTCATGAGTACAGTGAGCTGCATATCTACCTTGTAAGGATTATACCAATTATTTAGCACAAGGGATGTTCAACAAATAATCATCAGTAAGTTAGTATCCCCTACATACACTGCCCCAGTGCAGTTCATGAGTACACTGAGCTGCATATCTACCTTGTAAGGATTATACCAATTATTTAGCACAAGGGATGTTCAACAAGTAATCATCAGTAAGTTAGTACCCCCTACATACACTGTCCCAGTGCAGTTCATTAGTACACTGAGCTGCATATCAACCTTGTAAGGATTATACCAATCATTTAGCACAAGGGATGTTCAACAAGTAATCTTCAGTAAGTTAGTATCCCCTACATACACTGCCCCAGTGCAGTTCATGAGTACAGTGAGCTGCATATCTACCTTGTAAGGATTATACCAATTATTTAGCACAAGGGATGTTCAACAAGTAATCATCAGTAAGTTAGTATCCCCTACATACACTGCCCCAGTGCAGTTCATGAGTACAGTGAGCTGCATATCTACCTTGTAAGGATTATACCAATTATTTAGCACAAGGGATGTTCAACAAGTAATCATCAGTAAGTTAGTACCCCCTACATACACTGCCCCAGTGCAGTTCATGAGTACAGTGAGCTGCATATCTACCTTGTAAGGATTATACCAATTATTTAGCACAAGGGATGTTCAACAAGTAATCATCAGTAAGTTAGTACCCCGTACATACACTGCTCCAGTGCAGTTCATGAGTACAGTGAGCTGCATATCTACCTTGTAAGGATTATACCAATTATTTAGCACAAGGGATGTTCAACAAGTAATCATCAGTAAGTTAGTACCCCCTACATACACTGCCTCAGTGCAGTTCATGAGTACAGTGAGCAGCATATCTACCTTGTAAGGATTATACCAATTATTTAGCACAAGGGATGTTCAACAAGTAATCATCAGTAAGTTAGTATCCCCTACATACACTGCCCCAGTGCAGTTCATGAGTACACTGAGCTGCATATCTACCTTGTAAGGATTATACCAATTATTTAGCACAAGGGATGTTCAACAAGTAATCATCAGTAAGTTAGTATCCCCTACATACACTGCCCAGTGCAGTTCATGAGTACAGTGAGCTGCATATCTACCTTGTAAGGATTATACCAATTATTTAGCACAAGGGATGTTCAACAAGTAATCATCAGTAAGTTAGTATCCCCTACATACACTGCCCCAGTGCAGTTCATGAGTACACTGAGCTGCATATCTACCTTGTAAGGATTATACCAATTATTTAGCACAAGGGATGTTCAACAAGTAATCATCAGTAAGTTAGTATCCCCTACATACACTGCCCCAGTGCAGTTCATGAGTACAGTGAGCTGAATATCGACCTTGTAAGGATTATACCAATTATTTAGCACAAGGGATGTTCAACAAGTAATCATCAGTAAGTTAGTATCCCCTACATACACTGCCCCAGTGCAGTTCATGAGTACACTGAGCTGCATATCTACCTTGTAAGGATTATACCAATTATTTAGCACAAGGGATGTTCAACAAGTAATCATCAGTAAGTTAGTATCCTCTACATACACTGCCCCAGTGCAGTTCATGAGTACACTGAGCTGCATATCTACCTTGTAAGGATTATACCAATTATTTAGCACAAGGGATGTTCAACAAGTAATCATCAGTAAGTTAGTATCCCCTACATACACTGCCCCAGTGCAGTTCATGAATACAATGAGCTGCATATCTACCTTGTAAGGATTATACCAATTATCTAGCACAAGGGATGTTCAACAAGTAATCATCAGTAAGTTAGTATCCCCTACATACACTGCCCCAGTGCAGTTCATGAGTACACTGAGTTGCATATCTACCTTGTAAGGATAATACCAATTATTTAGCACAAGGGATGTTCAACAAGTAATCATCAGTAAGTTAGTATCCCCTACATACACTGCCCCAGTGCAGTTCATGAGTACAGTGAGCTGCATATCTACCTTGTAAGGATTATACCAATTATTTTGCACAAGGGATGTTCAACAAGTAATCATCAGTAAGTTAGTATCCCCTACATACACTGCCCCAGTGCAGTTCATGAGTACACTGAGCTGCATATCTACCTTGTAAGGATTATACCAATTATTTTGCACAAGGGATGTTCAACAAGTAATCATCAGTAAGTTAGTATCCCCTACATACACTATCCCAGTGCAGTTCATGAGTACACTGAGCTGCATATCTACCTTGTAAGGATTATACCAATTATTTAGCACAAGGGATGTTCAACAAGTAATCATCAGTAAGTTAGTATCTCCTACATACACTGCCCCAGTGCAGTTCATGAGTACAGTGAGCTGCATATCTACCTTGTAAGGATTATACCAATTATTTAGCACAAGGGATGTTCAACAAGTAATCATCAGTAAGTTAGTATCCCCTACATACACTGCCCCAGTGCAGTTCATGAGTACAGTGAGCTGCATATCTACCTTGTAAGGATTATACCAATTATTTAGCACAAGGGATGTTCAACAAGTAATCATCAGTAAGTTAGTATCCCTACATACACTGCCCCAGTGCAGTTCATGAGTACACTGAGCTGCATATCTACCTTGTAAGGATTATACCAATTATTTAGCACAAGGGATGTTCAACAAGTAATCATCAGTAAGTTAGTATCCCCTACATACACTGCCCCAGTGCAGTTCATGAGTACAGTGAGCTGCATATCTACCTTGTAAGGATTATACCAATTATTTAGCACAAGGGATGTTCAACAAGTAATCATCAGTAAGTTAGTATCCCTACATACACTGCCCCAGTGCAGTTCATGAGTACACTGAGCTGCATATCTACCTTGTAAGGATTATACCAATTATTTAGCACAAGGGATGTTCAACAAGTAATCATCAGTAAGTTAGTATCCCTACATACACTGCCCCAGTGCAGTTCATGAGTACAGTGAGCTGCATATCTACCTTGTAAGGATTATACCAATTATTTAGCACAAGGGATGTTCAACAAGTAATCATCAGTAAGTTAGTATCCCCTACATACACTGCCCCAGTGCAGTTCATGAATACACTGAGCTGCATATCTACCTTGTAAGGATTATACCAATTATTTAGCACAAGGGATGTTCAACAAGTAATCATCAGTAAGTTAGTATCCCCTACATACACTGCCCCAGTGCAGTTCATGAGTACAGTGAGCTGCATATCTACCTTGTAAGGATTATACCAATTATTTAGCACAAGGGATGTTCAACAAGTAATCATCAGTAAGTTAGTATCCCTACATACACTGCCCCAGTGCAGTTCATGAGTACACTGAGCTGCATATCTACCTTGTAAGGATTATACCAATTATTTAGCACAAGGGATGTTCAACAAGTAATCATCAGTAAGTTAGTATCCCCTACATACACTGCCCCAGTGCAGTTCATGAGTACAGTGAGCTGCATATCTACCTTGTAAGGATTATACCAATTATTTAGCACAAGGGATGTTCAACAAGTAATCATCAGTAAGTTAGTATCCCCTACATACACT
Organism: Protopterus annectens; assembly: GCF_019279795.1. Taxonomy (NCBI): domain Eukaryota; kingdom Metazoa; phylum Chordata; order Ceratodontiformes; family Protopteridae; genus Protopterus; species Protopterus annectens. The sequence continues at coordinate 1,812,412,841 of NC_056744.1, forward strand.
GCCCCAGTGCAGTTCATGAATACACTGAGCTGCATATCTACCTTGTAAGGATTATACCAATTATTTAGCACAAGGGATGTTCAACAAGTAATCATCAGTAAGTTAGTATCCCCTACATACACTGCCCCAGTGCAGTTCATGAGTACAGTGAGCTGCATATCTACCTTGTAAGGATTATACCAATTATTTAGCACAAGGGATGTTCAACAAGTAATCATCAGTAAGTTAGTATCCCTACATACACTGCCCCAGTGCAGTTCATGAGTACACTGAGCTGCATATCTACCTTGTAAGGATTATACCAATTATTTAGCACAAGGGATGTTCAACAAGTAATCATCAGTAAGTTAGTATCCCCTACATACACTGCCCCAGTGCAGTTCATGAGTACACTGAGCTGCATATCTACCTTGTAAGGATTATACCAATTATTTAGCACAAGGGATGTTCAACAAGTAATCATCAGTAAGTTAGTATCCCCTACATACACTGCCCCAGTGCAGTTCATGAGTACACTGAGCTGCATATCTACCTTGTAAGGATTATACCAATTATTTAGCACAAGGGATGTTCAACAAGTAATCATCAGTAAGTTAGTATCCCTACATACACTGCCCCAGTGCAGTTCATGAGTACACTGAGCTGCATATCTACCTTGTAAGGATTATACCAATTATTTAGCACAAGGGATGTTCAACAAGTAATCATCAGTAAGTTAGTATCCCTACATACACTGCCCCAGTGCAGTTCATGAGTACACTGAGCTGCATATCTACCTTGTAAGGATTATACCAATTATTTAGCACAAGGGATGTTCAACAAGTAATCATCAGTAAGTTAGTATCCCCTACATACACTGCCCCAGTGCAGTTCATGAGTACACTGAGCTGCATATCTACCTTGTAAGGATTATACCAATTATTTAGCACAAGGGATGTTCAACAAGTAATCATCAGTAAGTTAGTATCCCCTACATACACTGCCCCAGTGCAGTTCATGAGTACACTGAGCTGCATATCTACCTTGTAAGGATTATACCAATTATTTAGCACAAGGGATGTTCAACAAGTAATCATCAGTAAGTTAGTATCCCTACATACACTGCCCCAGTGCAGTTCATGAGTACACTGAGCTGCATATCTACCTTGTAAGGATTATACCAATTATTTAGCACAAGGGATGTTCAACAAGTAATCATCAGTAAGTTAGTATCCCTACATACACTGCCCCAGTGCAGTTCATGAGTACAGTGAGCTGCATATCTACCTTGTAAGGATTATACCAATTATTTAGCACAAGGGATGTTCAACAAGTAATCATCAGTAAGTTAGTATCCCCTACATACACTGCCCCAGTGCAGTTCATGAATACACTGAGCTGCATATCTACCTTGTAAGGATAATACCAATTATTTAGCACAAGGGATGTTCAACAAGTAATCATCAGTAAGTTAGTATCCCCTACATACACTGCCCCAGTGCAGTTCATGAGTACAGTGAGCTGCATATCTACCTTGTAAGGATTATACCAATTATTTAGCACAAGGGATGTTCAACAAGTAATCATCAGTAAGTTAGTATCCCCTACATACACTGCCCCAGTGCAGTTCATGAATACACTGAGCTGCATATCTACCTTGTAAGGATAATACCAATTATTTAGCACAAGGGATGTTCAACAAGTAATCATCAGTAAGTTAGTATCCCTACATACACTGCCCCAGTGCAGTTCATGAGTACAGTGAGCTGCATATCTACCTTGTAAGGATTATACCAATTATTTAGCACAAGGGATGTTCAACAAGTAATCATCAGTAAGTTAGTATCCCTACATACACTGCCCCAGTGCAGTTCATGAGTACAGTGAGATTATACCAATTATTTAGCACAAGGGATGTTCAACAAGTAATCATCAGTAAGTTAGTATCCCCTACATACACTGCCCCAGTGCAGTTCATGAGTACACTGAGCTGCATATCTACCTTGTAAGGATTATACCAATTATTTAGCACAAGGGATGTTCAACAAGTAATCATCAGTAAGTTAGTATCCCTACATACACTGCCCCAGTGCAGTTCATGAGTACACTGAGCTGCATATCTACCTTGTAAGGATTATACCAATTATTTAGCACAAGGGATGTTCAACAAGTAATCATCAGTAAGTTAGTATCCCCTACATACACTGCCCCAGTGCAGTTCATGAGTACACTGAGCTGCATATCTACCTTGTAAGGATTATACCAATTATTTAGCACAAGGGATGTTCAACAAGTAATCATCAGTAAGTTAGTATCCCTACATACACTGCCCCAGTGCAGTTCATGAGTACACTGAGCTGCATATCTACCTTGTAAGGATTATACCAATTATTTAGCACAAGGGATGTTCAACAAGTAATCATCAGTAAGTTAGTATCCCCTACATACACTGCCCCAGTGCAGTTCATGAGTACACTGAGCTGCATATCTACCTTGTAAGGATTATACCAATTATTTAGCACAAGGGATGTTCAACAAGTAATCATCAGTAAGTTAGTATCCCCTACATACACTGCCCCAGTGCAGTTCATGAGTACACTGAGCTGCATATCTACCTTGTAAGGATTATACCAATTATTTAGCACAAGGGATGTTCAACAAGTAATCATCAGTAAGTTAGTATCCCTACATACACTGCCCCAGTGCAGTTCATGAGTACACTGAGCTGCATATCTACCTTGTAAGGATTATACCAATTATTTAGCACAAGGGATGTTCAACAAGTAATCATCAGTAAGTTAGTATCCCCTACATACACTGCCCCAGTGCAGTTCATGAGTACACTGAGCTGCATATCTACCTTGTAAGGATTATACCAATTATTTAGCACAAGGGATGTTCAACAAGTAATCATCAGTAAGTTAGTATCCCCTACATACACTGCCCCAGTGCAGTTCATGAGTACACTGAGCTGCATATCTACCTTGTAAGGATTATACCAATTATTTAGCACAAGGGATGTTCAACAAGTAATCATCAGTAAGTTAGTATCCCTACATACACTGCCCCAGTGCAGTTCATGAGTACACTGAGCTGCATATCTACCTTGTAAGGATTATACCAATTATTTAGCACAAGGGATGTTCAACAAGTAATCATCAGTAAGTTAGTATCCCCTACATACACTGCCCCAGTGCAGTTCATGAGTACACTGAGCTGCATATCTACCTTGTAAGGATTATACCAATTATTTAGCACAAGGGATGTTCAACAAGTAATCATCAGTAAGTTAGTATCCCCTACATACACTGCCCCAGTGCAGTTCATGAGTACACTGAGCTGCATATCTACCTTGTAAGGATTATACCAATTATTTAGCACAAGGGATGTTCAACAAGTAATCATCAGTAAGTTAGTATCCCCTACATACACTGCCCCAGTGCAGTTCATGAGTACACTGAGCTGCATATCTACCTTGTAAGGATTATACCAATTATTTAGCACAAGGGATGTTCAACAAGTAATCATCAGTAAGTTAGTATCCCCTACATACACTGCCCCAGTGCAGTTCATGAGTACACTGAGCTGCATATCTACCTTGTAAGGATTATACCAATTATTTAGCACAAGGGATGTTCAACAAGTAATCATCAGTAAGTTAGTATCCCCTACATACACTGCCCCAGTGCAGTTCATGAGTACAGTGAGCTGCATATCTACCTTGTAAGGATTATACCAATTATTTAGCACAAGGGATGTTCAACAAATAATCATCAGTAAGTTAGTACCCCCTACATACACTGGCCCAGTGCAGTTCATGAATACACTGAGCTGCATATCTACCTTGTAAGGATAATACCAATTATTTAGCACAAGGGATGTTCAACAAGTAATCATCAGTAAGTTAGTATCCCCTACATACACTGCCCCAGTGCAGTTCATGAGTACACTGAGCTGCATATCTACCTTGTAAGGATTATACCAATTATTTAGCACAAGGGATGTTCAACAAGTAATCATCAGTAAGTTAGTATCCCCTACATACACTGCCCCAGTGCAGTTCATGAGTACAGTGAGCTGCATATCTACCTTGTAAGGATTATACCAATTATTTAGCACAAGGGATGTTCAACAAGTAATCATCAGTAAGTTAGTATCCCTACATACACTGCCCCGGTGCAGTTCATGAGTACACTGAGCTGCATATCTACCTTGTAAGGATTATACCAATTATTTAGCACAAGGGATGTTCAACAAGTAATCATCAGTAAGTTAGTATCCCCTACATACACTGCCCCAGTGCAGTTCATGAGTACAGTGAGCTGCATATCTACCTTGTAAGGATTATACCAATTATTTAGCACAAGGGATGTTCAACAAGTAATCATCAGTAAGTTAGTATCCCTACATACACTGCCCCAGTGCAGTTCATGAGTACACTGAGCTGCATATCTACCTTGTAAGGATTATACCAATTATTTAGCACAAGGGATGTTCAACAAGTAATCATCAGTAAGTTAGTATCCCCTACATACACTGCCCCAGTGCAGTTCATGAGTACAGTGAGCTGCATATCTACCTTGTAAGGATTATACCAATTATTTAGCACAAGGGATGTTCAACAAGTAATCATCAGTAAGTTAGTACCCCCTACATACACTTCCCCAGTGCAGTTCATGAGTACACTGAGCTGCATATCTACCTTGTAAGGATTATACCAATTATTTAGCACAAGGGATGTTCAACAAGTAATCATCAGTAAGTTAGTATCCCCTACATACACTGCCCCAGTGCAGTTCATGAGTACAGTGAGCTGCATATCTACCTTGTAAGGATTATACCAATTATTTAGCACAAGGGATGTTCAACAAGTAATCATCAGTAAGTTAGTACCCCCTACATACACTGCCCCAGTGCAGTTCATGAGTACAGTGAGCTGCATATCTACCTTGTAAGGATTATACCAATTATTTAGCACAAGGGATGTTCAACAAGTAATCATCAGTAAGTTAGTACCCCCTACATACACTGCCCCAGTGCAGTTCATGAGTACACTGAGCTGCATATCTACCTTGTAAGGATTATACCAATTATTTAGCACAAGGGATGTTCAACAAGTAATCATCAGTAAGTTAGTATCCCCTACATACACTGCCCCAGTGCAGTTCATGAGTACAGTGAGCTGCATATCTACCTTGTAAGGATTATACCAATTATTTAGCACAAGGGATGTTGAACAAGTAATCATCAGTAAGTTAGTATCCCCTACATACACTGCCCCAGTGCAGTTCATGAGTACAGTGAGCTGCATATCTACCTTGTAAGGATTATACCAATTATTTAGCACAAGGGATGTTCAACAAGTAATCATCAGTAAGTTAGTATCCCCTACATACACTGCCCCAGTGCAGTTCATGAGTACAGTGAGCTGCATATCTACCTTGTAAGGATTATACCAATTATTTAGCACTAGGGATGTTCAACAAGTAATCATCAGTAAGTTAGTATCCCCTACATACACTGCCCCAGTGCAGTTCATGAGTACAGTGAGCTGCATATCTACCTTGTAAGGATTATACCAATTATTTAGCACAAGGGATGTTGAACAAGTAATCATCAGTAAGTTAGTACCCCCTACATACACTGCCCCAGTGCAGTTCATGAGTACAGTGAGCTGCATATCTACCTTGTAAGGATTATACCAATTATTTAGCACAAGGGATGTTCAACAAGTAATCATCAGTAAGTTAGTATCCCTACATACACTGCCCCAGTGCAGTTCATGAGTACACTGAGCTGCATATCTACCTTGTAAGGATTATACCAATTATTTAGCACAAGGGATGTTCAACAAGTAATCATCAGTAAGTTAGTATCCCCTACATACACTGCCCCAGTGCAGTTCATGAGTACAGTGAGCTGCATATCTACCTTGTAAGGATTATACCAATTATTTAGCACAAGGGATGTTCAACAAGTAATCATCAGTAAGTTAGTATCCCCTACATACACTGCCCCAGTGCAGTTCATGAGTACACTGAGCTGCATATCTACCTTGTAAGGATTATACCAATTATTTAGCACAAGGGATGTTTGCAGGCTTGTATTGACACAGGCTTCCAGTAAGGCATACCTGACTTTACAGGTGTGCTCTACCAGTTTGTACTTGCTTGTCCTGGTTCTCAGACTTGTGATTACACTAATTTGTTCAGGATTTTCACTCTCCAACTTAACCCCCCCCCCTCATTCCACCTTGCACTGACTCATCCAACTACCTCTACTATTACTTCATCCCACCCAAAACAATCCCTCCCCTACTAAAAACTAATTTTCTCACTAATATCTATTGTACTATACTCTCCCATCTCAAATATACTATTACCCTCTCCATGCACATTTCCTAACCTACTAATGGCTAGTAGCTATATATTTTGAAATATTAAACCTACAATTGAGTTTATAACAAAAATATTCATTTTATGTAAATGTTGAAATTTCTGTATTGAATTATGTCTTTTCCTTTTTATATCATTCTGACAAGCCAATTGCAAATATCATGGCGCTTATCTGTAATTGTTTAATCAGCTGTATGAACTATGTCCTTTTGTAACATGTGAAATGTAACTTGCAATTATTGTGGAGCTTTTCTCCCCGGGCCTCCACTGAAAGTGGACTCTTCTTGGTCCAGTGGCCTTCCACGGTCATCAAACTTAAATAAATAAATAAAAATAAAATGTTTTTGTTTGTTTTGTTTTTAATTGAACGTATGATAAATACACCAAGAAAATGTACCATCAAAAGGAATTTAATAACACTTTTGCCCAAATTAGATCAGCATTTTATCAGAAAAAAATGCATTCCACGTTCACATTTTATCTATTGACATTTGATCACTGGGAAAGTCCGACTGGGTAGGAGCCCATTTTCAGCAGAAGCGTGGGAAGAAAACTCCAAAATACATATTTAAATAGATCCCAAATTAAAGGGTACCGCTTCCTTTAACTTACAACTCTCATCTTTCAGTTTGGACCAATAGAAAATCATTTCATTCAAACAAGGAAATACCATAGAATTTAATTTGATCTGCCAAACCAATTCCTTTTACATTAAAACATTTTCCCATTCATTCCCTATTATCTTTAACAGTCTGTGCAATAAAAATTGAAATTTCTTAAAAACATCACACAATACTGAGTGTTTAAATAATGTATCATTATAAGTGTCACAACTAACGTGCTCTAATATTCTGTTAAGTTTTCTTTGTGTTTTGTCTACACAGAATGCATCATATTGTGAATAACTTCCAACATGAACTACCCCAATGGTGATGCAATTGAATGCCCTGGACTGGGTGCTAAGGGTACCACCTTTGAATAGTCATAATCAGTGCCAGCATTGTATTACTTCTCACCAGTGTTTTCTAAGATACTCCCAATATTACAACAGGATTTGAAGGTAAATTATAAGGTGCCCCAGACTAATATGAAGAGATTCATCATTAAATGTAAACCTCCAGTTCCTTTCCATAATGTGTTTAACACATGTGGAATCCACAGATATACCATGAATTTAGAAAAGCATTTTTAATTTGTTATAGTGGTACAAACCAATGGTTTCTTTAAACTGGGTGCAAATCTACTTTCATTCAAAAAAATCCCTGAAGCAAGCAGGACCCCAAAGTCACTGTAACAAAAATATCCTCAGCTGAAAAAAGGAAGGTTACATATTTTGGTCACAAGAGTCCTTTTGTTATCCTTATTATATACTACCAAAGACTTTAGCATATAAACAGTATTACCACCAGGGGCTTGGTCTTAGACCCCCCCTCCCCCGATATAATAAGTCTTAAAGGTGGAATCATGTTTTTCTTGTGGACATTTGGCATACCAAATATAATAGGTGCTCCTGATTTCATGACAGACACAGATTGATACAAATAATTACAAATGACACTATTACAAACTATATCATATAAAATATTACCAGTCATCTGATAGTAATGGTGAACCTCATTGAATGAATGCAGTAAAATTTAAGTCTCAACAAACAAATCAAATATTTTTCAAGAATCCTTGATTTGGGATATATTTAACATGCAAACATAAAATGCATTTTATTCTGATGAAGTCCTTATCTATTCTAATCTGAATGGAAGCGCTTAATAAATTCCTTTTGGTAGTTTGAATTTATTTGTTTAGCACAAGCTCGACACACAAAACACAAAGCACTAAGAAACTGCTAGGTTGCCATGAGATGATTCAACGGTTTCTAGTTAGGGGTTATCCAGCGGAAGAAGAAGATGAAATAGTACCTGTTGTTTAAAAAAACAAAGAGAAATGATAAATATGCCCAGTTTTTGAGATCAACAGCTAATTATGTATTTAAAGAATATAAGAAATATAAGAGGCAAGGAATGGGTTTTAAATTTAGTCTAGATGCAAGAATGATTATTTATTTATTTAAGTTTGATGACTGGGGAAGGCCACTGGGCCAAGAAGAGCCCATTTTCAGTGGAGGTCCGGGGAGAAAAGCTCCAGAATAATTGCAAGTTACATTTCACATGTTATAAAAGGACATAGTTCATACAGCTAATTAAACATTTGCAGATAAGCTCCATGATATTTGCAATTGGTTTGTCACAATGTTATAAAAATGAAAAGACATAATTCAATACAGAAATTTCAACATTTACACAAAGTGAATATTTTTGTTATAAACTCAATTGTAGGTTTAACATTTCAAAATATATAGCTACTAGCAATTAGGTTAGGAAAATATTATGCAAGGAGAAGGTAACAGTATATTTCAGATTGGAGAGTATAGTACAATACATATTAGAGAGAAAATTAGTTTTTAGTAGGGGAGGGATTGTTTTGGGTGGAATGAAGTAATAGTAGAGGTAGGTGGATGAGTCAGTGCAAGGTGGAATGAGGGGGGGTTTAAGTTGGAGCGTGGCAAGGGCATTCCCATTTGAAAGGAAGATGAGAGAGTAGCTGAGATTTGAAATTTGTATGGTTAGGTAGGTTGCATAGGTATGTGGGGAGAGAGTTCCACTGTTTAGCTAAGGAGATGGGGCAGCAGTAGATGGCCAGGAGGTCGTGCAGGTTTTTGGACCTGAAGGAGATTTTGTTTTCTGGATCTGAGTGAGCGGTTGGGAATGTAAGGTTTTAAGGAAATGAGAGCTGGGCAGCTGGCAGGTTTAAAGATGAGCTTGTGGGCAATGGTGAGTCGTAGGTAATTGAGGAAGTTGGGTAGTTCAAACCAGTTGAGGGTGAGGAGGGAGTGGCAGTGGTGGGATGAGTTTTTTGAATTGGTTGCAAATTTGGAGATCTTGTGGTAGCAGGATTCAAGTTTGGATCAAAGGCCAATATGGAGATTGGTGAAAAAAGGGGCACCCATACATAAGGGAGGAGAGTAGGAAGGTGGATGCAAGAGTTTGATAGGTAGAGGGACTTAGGAAGCAGTTGTGCCTGTAGAGGAGACCTAACATTTGTTGGGTTTTCTTCATTGCGGAATGGATGTCGGTGTCAAATTTTAGTTCTTCATCAATAATGATGCTAAGAGGCTTGGTGTTGGAATGATTTCAAGGATGGTGTTGTTTTGGCTATGTATGGTGAATGTGGATTTGTCAATGGAGTTTTTGGTAGGGGAAAAAACATTAGTTTGGTTTTATTTGCATTTAGTGGCAGATGGTTAGACTGCATCCAGGTTTCTGTTTTGAAGAAGGCTAGTTGGGTTTTTGCTAGGAGCTCGCAGGGAGAGAAGGCTGAGCAGATGATTGTTGAGTCATCTGCATACTGGATGATAGATGAGTCTGGGATGGATTAGTGAAAGTTGTTAATGAATAGGTTGAAGAGAAGAGGGCAAAGAACAGAACCTTGTGGGACACCTGTGGTGTGGGAAGGAAGGGAGAGGTTGAAGTTTTCTATTGGAGAGCTTGTTGGCGGTTGGACAAGTAGCTGGAAAACCAGGGGATGGTGGTGGGAGAGCGGTGTAGGGTGGAGAGTTGGGATATACATAGGGTGTGTGAGATGGTGTCAAAGGCCTTTGACAGATCTAGGAATAGTGTGGATATGAACTTGCTTGAGTCACATTCAATATTTATGGTTTCAAGAAAGGAAAGAAGGGCAGTACGGTGCTGTGGCCAGGCTGGAAGCCATGCTAGGTAGGGGAGAGGAGATTGTTTAGTGTTAGGTGTGTCATGAGTTGTACTTTATTGTTTTCGCTAGTATTTTAGAAAGAGGGGAAAGGATGGCAATAGGCCTGAAGTTGGTGGTATCAGTATTTTTGTTACCTTTGTGGAGGGGGATGATGTAAGCATGGCGCCAGACAGAAGGGACGTATGATTTTTGTATGGATCTATTTATAAGAATAGAGATGGCATTGGCAATGCTGTCTGCAGACTGTTTGAGGAAGATGGGTGGAAGGTTGCCGGGTGCAGTGCGACATGGTTTGAGTTTGAAGAGAAGTCTTTTTATAGTGCTTGTGGGGATGGGATTAAGGCAGAAGGATGTGGAGGAAGGTTGATAGTTGGGGTGGTGGTTGGGGCAGAAGGGGGTAGTGGTGGAGGAGGGGGTGGGAAGGATGCTGATAGTTTAGCTATGCAGTCTATGAAGAATGAGTTGAAATGGCTGTCTGTTTTAAGGTTGGAGAAGTTGGGGTCTGGGCAGGAGATTTCTTTGTTGCCAGGATGTAGCATGGAAGAGGTGGAGTCCCAGAATTTTTTGGGATTTGTTGAGTGCAAGGACTGCAGTTTGGAGTAGTGGGCTTTGTGGTCTTTACTTATTAGTTTTTTGTGAAGTTTCATAGTTGCTTATACTCTAGGAGGGTGTTAGGGTTTTTATGTTTTTGATATTGTTTCCATTTTTTGTCCCTTTGGTGCAAGGCTAGTTTAGTATCTTTTGATAACCATGGGCAGGGATTGGTTTTGATGCTTTTGGTTCGAGGGGGGCTTGCTGATTGAGAAGGGTTAGGAATGGGTGGTTAAAATAGGAAACAGCATTATCTAGAAGAAGGGTTTTCAGAGGGGACCAGTCAGTATGCGTTAAGCATTCGGAGAAAGTTAGAAGATTGAAAGAGGAGAGTTTGCGGGTTTAGATGTAGTGGTGTTGTTTATTGCAGTGGAGATGGGAGATGGTCGGCAAAGGCTGGTAGGTGATCGCTGAGAGGATCAGGTAATGTTCCAGCTTTGGTGATAAGGTTTGGGTGAGTTGTTAGGATCCAGTCAATGATGGTACCAGAGGTCCCATCTTTATTTGGTCTGGTTGGAGATTGTATTAGTTGGGAGAAATTGTACAGGTTGATTGTGTGGGATGGGGCTTCATAGTTAATAGTATTCCAGTTGATGTTGGTATCACCGAGTATATAGATTTCATTTTTTATATTGAAGGAGAACCAGGACAGGATGTTTTCAAGAGTTTTGATATTATCACCAGAAGGAATACAGAGTGCAGTGATAAATATGGACTTGTGTTTGTTTATTTTTAGTAAACATATTATAATTTCAGCGCTGGCAAGGGTTGGTATTTTATTGGAGTAGGGCATTATGGTATGGGACATGGGGTAGATTATTGCTACTCCACCTCCTTTTTTGTGGGCTCTGTCATTGTGAATGATTTGGAAACCTAGTGGCAGGATTTCGCTATCTTTTATATAGGTTCTCAGTCAGGTTTCAGGAATGGCGGTAATGTCAGGGTGGTTATGGAAGAGCGAGGCATGGAGGTTAGGGATTTTGTTTTTTAGGCTTTGTGCATTACGTGTTGTAAGTTGAATGGAATTTGAGTTTGTGGGTTGAGTGGAGGGTTTGGTGAGATTGATGTCAGAGATGAGCCAGGGTTGGGGTGGATGTCACCGGCTATTGAGAGAGAGATGTGGTGCAGTAGAAGAGTGAGGCAGTGTGTTGGGCAAGGGTAGCTTGGATTGTGTGAGAGTAGTGATTTTCTGGTACCACATTTAAGAGGGGGAGTACAGGGGGGGGTTGGGTTGGGAGCAGTTTTGGTTTGAAAAATACATTGGGTTAGAGGTAAAGAGTTTGTGTGAGATGGATGAGTAGGATGGGAAATGAGGTTGATGGTAAGATGTAGTGGAGTATGTGTGAGAGTTATGACAAGGGTTGGGAAAAGTGTGAGATAGGTAAGAGAAGAGAGAGATTAGTAGAGCAAATGGGGTTATAGGGAGAGACGTTATGTAGAGCATTGTAGGAGGGGTGGATGTTTGGGGTGATGTAGATCTACAGGTGACTGAGGTTTGGCTTAGGTGTATTCTGATTAGAGAGGTTTTGGGTGGAAAGGAGTCAGGAGATATATAAAAGTACAGATAGTGGGGGTGGGTGCGATTTGGCAGCAGTGTAGGGGAGCAGAGTGAGCCCGAAGGTGAACAGATGGGGTTACACCTTCAGAGAGGAGCAGCAGTCGCCAAACAGAAAACAATAAGTGAGAAGGTTAGCAACTACAGAAATAGGGCAGCCTGTCATTTTGGTTTGAATGTTACCTTTATGTTTGTTTTTATTATTTATGCATCAATAGGGAGCTGCAGTTCACTGAGAAGTAGGAAAATAATGTATTTATACCAGGGGGGGTTAGAAAGGGACAGGCAGTAAGTGCACACTACTGAGGGATGCCCGTGGGACAGACAGAAACAGACTGTAGCCAGGGGTTTTAGAAAGGGACATGCAGTAAGTGCACACTACTGAGGGATGCCCGTGGGACACACAGAAACAGAGTGTAGTCAGGGGTTTTAGAAAGGGACACGCAGTAAGTGCACATTACTGAGGGATGCCCGTGGGACAGACAGAAGCAGAGTGTAGTCAGGGGTTTTAGAAAGGGACATGGAGTAAGTGCACACTACTGAGGGATGCCCGTGGGACACACAGAAACAGAGTGTAGTCAGGGGTTTAAGAAAGGGATATGCAGTAACTGCACACTACTGAGGGATGCCCGTGGGACAGACAGAAACAGAGTATGGTCAGGGGTTTTAGAAAGGGACATGCAGTAAGTGCACACTACTGAAGGATGCCTGTGGGACAGACAGAAACAGTGTAGTCAGGGGTTTTAGAAAGGGACATGCAGTAAGTGCACACTACTGAGGGATGCCCGTCGGACAGACAAAAACAGAGTGCAGTCAGGGGGTTTTAGAAAGGGACATGCAGTAAGTGCACACTACTGAGGGATGACCGTGAAACAGACAGAAACAGTGTAGTCAGGGGGTTAGAAAGGGACATGCAGTAAGAGCACACTATTGAGGGATGCCCATGGGACAGACAGAAACAGAGTGTAGTCAGGGGAGTGCACACTACTGACCCATGGGACAGACAGAAACAGAGTGTAGTCAGGGGGTTAGAAAGGGACATGCAGTAAGAGCACACTATTGAGGGATGCCCGTGGGACAGACAGAAACAGAGTGCGGTCAGGGGTTTTAGAAAGGAAAATGCAGTAAGTGCACACCACTGAGGGATGCCCGTGGGACAGATAGAAACAGAGTGTAGTCAGGGAGGTTAGAAAGGGACAGGCAGGAAGTGCACAATATTGAGGGATGCCCGCGGGACAGACAGAAACAGAGTGTAGTCAGGGGGGTTAGAAAGGGGCATAAAATAAGTGCACACTACTGAGGGATGCCTGAGGGACAGACAGAAACAGAGTGTAGTCAGGGGTTTTAGAAAGGGACATGCAGTAAGTGCACACTACTGAGGGATGCCCGTGGGACAGACAGAAGCAGAGTGTAGTCAGGGGGTTTTAGAAAGGGACAAGCAGTAAGTGCACACTACTGAGGGATGCCTGTGGGACACACAGAAACAGAGTGTAGTCAGGGGTTTTAGAAAGTGACATGCAGTAAGTGCACACTAGTGAGGGATGCCCGTGGGACAGACAGAAACAGAGTGTAGTCAGGGGTTTTAGAAAGGGACATGCAGTAAGTGCACACTACTGAGGGATGCCTGTGGGACAGACAGAAACAGAGTGTAGTCAGGGGTTTTAGAAAGGGACATGCAGTAAGTGCACACTAGTGAGGGATGCCCGTGGGAAGACAGAAACAGAGTGTAGTCAGGGGTTTTAGAAAGGGACATGCAGTAAGTGCACACTACTGAGGGATGCCTGAGGACACACAGAAACAGAGTGTAGTCAGGGGGTTTTAGAAAGGGACATGCAGTGAGTGCACACTACTGAGGGATGCCTGAGGACAGACAGAAACAGAGTGTAGTCAGGGGGTTTAGAAAGCGAAATGCAGGAAGTGCAAACTACTGAGGGATGCCAGTGGGACTCAAAGAAACAGAGTGTAGTCAGGGGGTTTTAGAAAGGGACATGTAGTGAATGCACACTACTGAGGGATACCCGTGGGACAGACAGAAACAGAGTGTAGTCAGGGGGTTTTAGAAAGGGACATGCAGTGAGTGCACACTACTGAGGGATACCCGTGGGACAGACAGAAACAGAGTGTAATCAGGGGGTTTTAGAAAGGGACATGCAATGAGTGCCCACTACTGAGGGATGCCCGTGGGACAGACAGAAACACAGTGTAGTCAGGGGTTTTAGAAAGGGACATGCAGTAAGTGCACACTACTGAGGGATGCCCGAGGGACAGACAGAAACAGAGTGTAGTCAGGGGGTTAGAAAGGGACATGCAGTAAGAGCACACTATTGAGGGATGCCCGTTGGACAGACAGAAACAGAGTGCGGTCAGGGGTTTTAGAAAGGAAAATGCAGTAAGTGCACACTACTGAGGGATGCCCGTGGGACAGACAGAAACAGAGTGTAGTCATGGGTTTTAGAAAGGGACATGCAGCAAATGCACACTATTGAGGGATGCCTGTCGGACAGACAGAAACACAGTGTAGTCAGGGGGTTTTAGATAGGGACATACAGTAAGTGCACACAACTGAGGGATGCCCGTGGGACAGACAGAAAAGTACAGTTTTGTACCTACCATAAATGTAGATGTTCGATGTGGTATACAGCTGCAGTCCTAACATATGGGTTGTCCTGCCTTCAGGCGGTCCCTCGGTCGGCCGAATTCCAACGTCTTGGTCCGGCGTCGGTTGTCGTCGCTTCTTCCCTGACGTCAATGCAACAGGGGTATAAAGGAACCAGCCGACGCCATCTTCTTCAGTGTTTCTTGCCCCAGATGTCAGGTGCCCTCAGAGGAAGGCTAAATCTAAAAATATGGATAGCAGTCCAAACACCAACAGTAGAAATAAGCAAATACACCATAAAGAATACCCCAGTTAGCTAGTATTTGGAGGTGATAAACAGAATGCTTGTCTCAGAGGGGTAGGTGGGAGGGAAATCCTGACTGCAGCTGTATACCACATCGAACATCTAAATTTATGGTAGGTACAAAACTGTACTATGTTCTTCATGGATACAGCTGCAGTCCTAACATATGGGTAGAATACCATAGCCAAACTGGGGGTGGTAGGCACTAAGAGGATGATGGAGCAGCTAAGATGCCCTGCAAAACTGCAGTAGCAAACCCCGCTCTAGATCTGGAATATAATGGCAGGTGATAGTGTTTGGAGACTGTATGCACAGAGCTCCAAGTAGCAGCTTCTAAAATGTCCTTAGTGGCTACCCCTCTAAGGAAGGCTGTGGAGGTAGCTGTGGCCCTAGTAGAGTGTGTCCTGATGCTGGAGGGCACAGGTTTCCCATGAAAAGAGTAGCAAGATCTTATGCAATGACCAATCCATTTAGAAATTGTTTGTTTGGAAATTGCCTTTCCCTGAACCCCTGCTGCATATGCTACAAAGAGTTGCTCAGTCTTTCTGAAAGCTTTTGTTCTGTCCAAGTAGTAGCGTAGCTGCCTGTGAATGTCCAAAGTGTGCAGCAGTCTCTCACCCTTGTTTTGAGGGTTAGGGTAGAAGGTTGGTAAGTGTATAGCTTGATTCAGAGATACCTCGGATACTACCTTTGGCATGAAGGACGGATTGGTTCGTAGTGACACTCTGTCCTGGTGGAAGATTAGAAACGGTTGTACAGCCATGAGGGCCTGTAACTCTGATACCCTTTGAGCTGAAGTGATGGCCAATAGAAAAGCTGTCTTCCAGGATAGGTACTGTAGCTCTGATGTTGCAGCTGGTTCAAAGGGAGGTAAAGTCAATTTTTCTAGTATGAAGTTGAGATCCCATGCAGGTACTGTTGGTTTCCTGGGAGGGTTTATGTTCTTCGCCCCTCTGAGAAACTGTCTTAGTAAAGGATGTGAGAACAATGGAGGGTCAGTATCATATTCTGCAGAAATCGCTGATGCATGTATCTTGATTGAAGAGTATGAGAGACCACTGTTTAGTATTTCAGCCAAGTATTCAAGAATTTGTGAAATGTTTAGTGTTTTTGGATCATGACCCTTTTTCTCACTCCAAATGCAGAATCTTTTCCATTTGGCAGAGTAGACCTTTCTAGTAGATGGTCTTCAGGCCTCCAAAATAATTTCCCTGACCTTCTTAGAGAGCATGGCCTGCTGTACTTTCGATGAATGTTCCAAGCTGCCAGATTCAGTGTCTTCAGCTGAGTGTTCAGAGTTTTGAACTTGTGTTGAGTCAAAAGAAGAGGGCATTGTGGCAGGATCCATGGAGGTGAATGCGTCATGCTTTTCAGGAGTGGGTACCAATGTTGTCTTGGCCAGTCCGGAGCTATCAAAATCATTCTTGGTCTGTCCGCTCTTATCTTTAGCAAGACCTTGTTCATCAGAGGTAGAGGAGGGAAGGCATAAACTGACAGAGTCCTCCAGCTGAAGGAGAGAGCATCCACTTTCCATGCTTGTGGATGGAATGTCCTTGTGCAAAACTTCGCCAATTGGTAATTCTTGTGGGAGGCAAAGAGATCTATGTCTGGCCTTCCCCATGCCTGAGTAATTTGTGTGAATATTTCTGGATGTAGCCTCCATTCGTGTGGGTCTGTCATGTTTCTGCTCAGACTGTCTGCCAGTGTATTGTCCTTTCCTGGTACGAACTGGGCTTGCAATTCGATTTTTAGAGTCAAAGTTATGTCCCAAAGAGCCATTGCCAGTCTGCATAGGGGGTAAGAATGGGTTCCCCCCTGTTTGTTTATGTACCACATTACTGTGGTGTTGTCTGTCCTTATTAAAAGCTGGCCTGGGTGTAAATATTCCTCGAAGGCCTTGACTGCATGTATTACTGCCAGCATTTCTTTTTGATTGATATGAAGATGCTTTTCTTTTTGGGACCATTTGCCCTGAATGCACCGGTTTTCCATGTGCGCCCCCCAGGCATGGTCTGAGGCGTCTGTTGTGATAGTCTGACTTGCTTGAGGCTTGCTGAAAGGTAGGCCCGTGTTTGACTGGCATGCTTTTGCCCACCACAGAAATTCCTTTTGAAGACATGGAATGAGTGTTATTATTGCTTCCAAGCTGTGGCTGTGTTGAGACCATAGTTTTTTTAGGTACCACTGTAATCTTCTCATGTGCAACTTTGCACATGGGATTAGTAGTATGCAAGATGCCATGAATCCCAGAGCCTGCAGGATTTTCCTTGCAGTTAGCCTGGTGTAAGTAGCCAGTTTTTTGAAATAATCCAGTAGTTGCCCTTGTTTGTCTGGCGTAAGATATGCCATCTGAGTGTTTGTATCCAGTTTGGCACCCAGGAGGGTAGTTACTTGGGATGGAACAAGTCTTGACTTCTGTAGGTTGACCGTGTATCCCAGTGCTCTTAGTAGTCTTATTACATATCTTAGTTGTTTCAACAGGATGTGTTTGTTGTCCGCTTGAATCAGGCAATCGTCCAAGTAAGGGTATATTTGGATCCCTTGAAGTCTGCAGTATTCAATCACTGAAGCCAGGCATTTCGTGAATACTCTGGGCGCAGTAGATAAACCAAAGGGCAATGCAGAGAATTGATAATGTGATGAACCTGCAAGAAATCTGAGGTATCTTCTGCATCTTGTCTGATAGGGACATGCAGGTATGCCTCCTTGAGGTCCAATGTTACCAGCCAAGACCCCTTGCCCAGCATGGGAAGAAGCTGCTGTAATGTTAGCATCTTGAATTTTGGCACAATCAGGAAGGAATTCAAGGTGGACAGATCTAGAATTGGTCTCCAGTCTTTTTCTTTTCTTGGAACTAGAAATAGTCTTGAATAAAAGCCTTGACCTTGTTCTAGCATAGGTACTTGTTCTATAGCCTTCATTACCATCAGTTTTGTAATTTGTTTTTGTGCCTCTGCCCTTTGATTTTGTGGCAGGTTTGGCATACCTTGTCTTTTTGGAAGGCTGTGAAAATGGAATCTGTATCCTTTGTCTATAATGTCCAGTATCCATTTATCCTTTGTGATCAAATGCCAGTTTTTTGAAAATAAAGTTAGTTTGCCGCCTAGGGGTGCTTCTAATTGAGCCCTGGATGGCGGGTAAAGTGGCAAGTCATTGTGTTTGTCTTCGTGGTGCACTTGAACCTTCATCACCACTTCTTTGACTGGGATTTTGCCATTGACGTCCTCTGTAAGACCCTTGAGACTGACCTCTACCTCTGGAGCGTCTGTTTCTTCCCCTTTGGTATCTGTCTGTGGCTGGAAAGGACCAATTCTTTCATGGCCAATTCCTACTGAATCTTGGAGGTTGAACTTGTAGAAAATCTTTTACAGTTTGCATAGATTTTGCCTTTTCCTCCATTTTCTTTAACACCTCCTCTGCTTTAGCACCAAATAAAACATCCTTCTGCAAAGGTGCATCTAACAGTTTAGCTTTGACATGGTCTGGCAAAGTTTGTTCCTTTAGCCAGGCATGCCTACGTATCACTGCTCCTGTCACAGCTGCTCTACAGGAGGCCTCCAGAGCATCATAACCACATTGTAAAGTGTGCTTACCCTCTTGTTCAGTGTTGTGTATCATGTCCTGCAACTCTTTCAACTCAGGTTGTTCAGGGGATGACAATTTATTTTTCAATTCAGATAAAAGCGACTGCTGATACTTAAGCAAGTGAAACTGGCAATTTAAAGCTCTCATGGTTAAGGTGGCAGAAGTGTAGACCTTTTTACCCCCACCTTTCTAAAGCCCTGGAATCCCTTTCAGATGGGAGAGGGTTCTTTGCTGTAGAGGCCTTTACCCCCTTAGGCCCTTGAGATATAGTTTCTGGGTCGGCCGAATGGCCCTTATAAAGAAACTGGTGAGTATTAGGGACCCTATAGTACCTGTCAGGTTTTACAGGAGCTGGGGGCAATGAATCAGGTGTGAGGCAAGACTCAGTATAAACATCATCTAAGACTTCTAAAACTGGAGGTATAGCCAAAAGCCTGTGCTGGGGTAGCAAAAGAAATTCCCTTAGTCTCTTTTTTGAATCGGAATATTCTTGGCCTTCCCAATGGAAATGTTCCCTTAGAGAGTGCAAGGTTTCCCCAAAGGAATAATCCTCAGGGGGGGGAGACAGAAGGAATGGATTCCTCTGCATCCGAGTCTTCATAGGTAGAGAGTGATTGTTCCTGATAGTCAGAATGCTCTGATATCACTGAGGCCTGGTCTGAAGATGGAGATTCCTCCTCTACCCTGGGCCTTTTGTCAGGAGGAGGTTGAGAACCTCTGATCAAAGAAATTAAATCCTCAGCCATTTTTAACATCTGTTTTTTAGGAGTAATTCCGTGAGAGTGAGACTTAGGGGGTTGTGTTTTGGCCTGCTTTGCAGCCTTGGGTTTGGTGAAGGCCTTAATGGAGAAAGTAGCAGGAGGTCTAAAAACTCCACGAGAGGAGGGAGATTTCCTCACTGTATGCTCCTCCATTTCAAAAGAGGCCTCGGTTTCTTCTAGCAAAACTGGGGCCAATACGTTGCCAGGTTTGATTACCAAAGGTACCGAAGACGTAGTGTCTTCGGTCTGCAAGGGCTGCGTAGGTGCCTCACTGTGAACCGGGACACTCGAGGTAGGCTTAGGCGTGGTGTAGGTGGAGGCCGCGGACTGTGTGTGACAGTCCCGGTCTTTGCGTTTTTTCGGTAAATGTGACGTCGGTAACTCCGACGGCATTTTATAATTAAATGCCTCGCCAAAAAAGTCCTCAGCGAACTCTGCCCGACGCTTAAGAGTGCGCCTGTAGTGACAGGCCGAGATGTCGTGGTCTGGGCCTAGGCAGGATATGCAATGAGAATGGAAATCCCTATGAGGTATTTGCTTCCCACAAGTAAGACAATTATTAACTTTAACAGTTTTAACTGACATCGGTCTGAGGCAAGAAAAGGATCCCCAATGGGGTACTTAGCTTTTTAGTAGACTTCGGTATCTGAAATTTCGTTATCTCAAGAGCTGGCCGACAGGCACTTGCGAACTGCTTCTGCTTCGGGCACCGAGCGGCAAGAAAGGCTGAAGAAGATGGCATCGGCTGGTTCCTTTATACCCCTGGCGCATTGACGTCAGGGAAGAAGCGACGACAACCGATGCCGGACCAAGACTTTGGAATTCGGCCGACCGAGGGACCGCCTGACGGCAGGAAAACCCATATGTTAGGACTGCAGCTGTATTCACGAAGAACATCAGAGTGTAGTCAGGGGTTTTAGAAAGGGACATGCAGCAAAAGCACACTACTGAGGGATGCCTGTGGGACAGACAGAAACAGAGTGTAGTCAGGGGTTTTAGAAAGTGACATGCAGTAAGTGCACTCTAGTGAGGGATGCCCGTGGGCAGACAGAAACAGAGTGCAGTCAGGGGTTTTTAGAAAGCGAAATGCAGGAGGTGCAAACTACTGAGGGATGCCAGTGGGACACAAAGAAACTGAGTGTAGTCAGGGGGTTTTAGAAAGGGACATGTAGTGAATGCACACTACTGAGGGATACCCATGGGACAGACAGAAACAGAGTGTAGTCAGGGGGTTTTAGATAGGGACATGCAGTAAGTGGACACAACTGAGGGATGCCCGTGGGACAGACAGAAACAGAGTGTAGTCAGGGGTTTTAGAAAGGGACATGAAGTAAAGTACAGTTTTGTACCTACCATAAATGTAGATGTCCGAACTGGATAGCATCTGCAGTCATAACAACTGGGTTGTCCTGTCGTCAGGCAGCCCTTCAGTCGGCCGGATTCCAAAGTCCGGGTCCGGCTTCGGCTGATGTCGCACTCCATCCGACGTCATCTCTGTTGGTCTTCGGGTATAAAAGCATCATCCGACGCCATTTTCCTCAGTGTTTCTTGCCCCAGATGCCAGAAGCCCTCTTGCAGGCTAAAATTTGGATAGATGCCAATGTTTCCAAATAGATAGAGGTAAACACAACAATAAGCATGTATGTACATATATACAAACAAATACACCATAAAAGACTCCCCCCCAACAGCTAGCTATTAGGAGGGTAAACACCCTAGGAGTACCACAGAGGGGAAGGAGGGAGTGTAATCCTGACTGCAGATGCTATCCAGTTCGGACATCTACATTTATGGTAGGTACAAAACTGTACTATGTCCTTCATGGATGCATCTGCAGTCATAACAACTGGGTAGAATACCATAGCCAACTAGGGGAGGAGGATAAAAGTAGATTATGGTGTGTTTAGGATCCCTTGCAGTACAGCAGTGGCAAACCCTGCTCGGGATCTGGAATATAGAGGCAAATTATAATGCTTGGCAAATGTATGCACGGAGGTCCAAGTAGCCGCCTCAATAATGTCTTTGGTTGCCACTCCTCGTAAGAAGGCTGTGGTAGTGGCTGTTGCCCTTGTAGAATGAGGTCTTATGTTCTGTGGAATTGGTTTTCCATGGAAGGAGTAACAGAATCGTATGCAATTTCCTATCCATTTGGAGATTGTCTGTTTGGAAATAGCTTTTCCTTCCCTTCCTGTTGCATAGGCTACAAAAGTTGGTCAGTCTTTCTGCTATTTTTGTTCTGTCCAAGTAGTAGCGTAGCTGTCTATGTACATCCAAGGTATGCAGTATTCTTTCCCTCTGTTTTGTGGGTTGGGAAAGAAGGTAGGTAGGTGGATTGCCTGGTTTAAAGACACTCTGGATACCACCTTGGGCATAAATGTAGGATTAGTCCTCATGGACACTCTATCTTGGTGGAAGATTAGGAAGGGTTGCACTGCCATTAAGGCCTGTAGTTCTGAAACCCTCCTTGCTGAAGTAATTGCCAGTAGGAAAGCAGTTTTCCATGACAGGTGTTGTAGGTCTGCTGTTGCTGCTGGTTCAAAGGGTGATAGTGTCAATTTTTCTAGCACAAAGTTCAAATCCCAAGCTGGTAATGGTGGTTTCCTTGGAGGTTTTACATTCTTGATTCCTCTGAGGAACTGCCTGAGCAAAGGGTGCGAAAAAACAGGTGGATCAAAGCTGTATTCTGCTGAAATAGCTGATGCATGTATCTTGATGGAGGAGTAGGACAGGCCTGAATGAAGAAGTTCGGCCAGATACTCCAGAATGTTAGGCATATCTATGTTTGACACATCTTTTCCTCTTTCTGTACTCCAAATGACAAACCTTTTCCATTTTCCAGCATAGTTCCTTCTTGTTGAAGGTCTGCGTGCTTCAAGAATAATGTCTTTTACTCTTTGGGAAAGTTCTGGATTAGCTGCTGCTATGTGATGTTCCATGCAGTTAGTTGCAACGTTTTTAGGTTTGGATGTATGATGCTGTAGTTGTTCTGAGTTAACATCAAAGGCATCAGGGTATTGGCCACATATTGTTCGAGACATGCTCCTCAGTAGTGGGTACCAGTGTTGTCTTGGCCAGTTCGGAGCTATCAGGATTATCCTTGGACGTTCTTCCTTGATTTTCAGTAGTACCTTGTGTATCAAAGGAAGAGGTGGGAATGCATATGCTGTTAGGCCTTTCCAGTTGAAGGAGAGCGAATCCACTTTCCATGCTAGTGGGTGGAATGTCCTTGTGCAGAATTTTTGAGCTGGTGATTGCGAGGTGATGCGAATAGGTCTATCTGTGGCATTCCCGATTTCTTTGAGATGGTCTTGAAGATGTCCGGGTGCAGCTTCGATTCGTGGGCATCCGAAGTGGTTCTGCTTAATATGTCTGCTAGAGTATTGTCTTTGCCCGGTACAAATATTGCCTGTAACTGGATGTTGTAGCTGAGTGCCAGGGTCCACAGCTCCAAGGTCATTCTGCATAGGGGTATGAATGAGTGCCTCCCTGTTTGTTGATGTACCACATGACTGTGGTGTTGTCTGTCCTTATCATCAACTGGCCCTCCTTGAGAAATGGTTTGAACTTTTGGATTGCCAGTTTTACTGCCAGCATTTCTTTTAGGTTGATGTGCAGGTGAAGTTGATCCTGTGTCCACAATCCTTGCACGCATTTGTCCAGCATGTGGGCCCCCCATCCTAGGTCTGAAGCGTCTGTTGTGATGGTCTGGCTTGCTTGACATCTGCGAAAGGGTAGGCCTGGGTTTGACTGGCATGCCCGAGCCCACCATAGGAACTCCTGTTTTAAGCATGGAATTAGTGGGATTTCTGTTTCTAGACTGTGTCTGTGTTGGGACCATAAATTCTTTAGGTACCACTGTAGTTTTCTCATATGTAGTCTGGCAAATGGAACCAAGATTATGCATGATGCCATGAAGCCCAAGGCCTGCAGTACTTTTCTTGCTGTTAACTTGTTCAGTTTTGTTAGTGCCAAGAAGTAAAGAGGAAGTTCTTTTGTTTTCTGTAGTCAGGAATGCCATTTGTTTTACTGTGTCCAATTCGCCCAAGAATGTCCTTGTTTGGGATGGTATCAGCCTTGACTTTTGTAAATTGACTGTGTATCCCAGTGCTTGTAGCAAGTAAATGACCCTTTGTAAATCTGTTGTCAGCTTGCTTTTGTTGTCCCCTTGTAGCAGGCAGTCGTCCAGGTATGGGTAAATTTGAATTCCTGTAGTCTGCAATGGGCGATTACTGATGCCAGGCATTTTGTGAATACTCTGGGCGCAGTAGATAAGCCAAAGGGCAATGCTGAGAATTGATAGTGCTCTGATCCTGCAAGAAATCTGAGGTATCTTCTGCAGATTGGTCGAATGGGGACGTGCAGGTATGCCTCCTTGAGATCTAGAGTTACCAGCCAAGACTCCTTGCCCAGCATGGGAAGAAGCTGCTGTAGGGTCAGCATTTTGAATTTTGGGACAATGATGTATGTATTTAAGGTGGACAGGTCGAGAATTGGTCTCCAACTTTTTCCTTTCTTGGAACTAGGAATAGTCTGGAATAGAACCCTTTCCTTGCTCTGCTGTTGGCACTCTTTCCACAGCTCTCATGTTTGCTAACTCCATTATCTGGCGTAGAGCCTCTGTTTTTTGATTTGGAGGTAGATTTGGCATTCCTCTTTTGACTGGTAAAGTGTGGAAGTGAAACCGGTAACCTTGATCTATGGTTTGTAAAATCCACTTGTCTTTTGTTATGCAGTGCCAGTTCCTTGAAAATAAGGTTAACTTTCCGCCTAGAGGAGCTGCTATTTGTTCCCTGGTAGGCGGATTTAGGGTTAAGTCACTGTGGTTGTGCTGATGTAGTGGCAGCGGCTGTGTCTGTGCCTCTGTTGTTACCTTGCCACTGTCGTCCTCTGTAGGCACCTCCTCTGGATTGGTTTCTGCCTCTGGAACGTCTATTCCTGCCCCTTTGAAATTTTGTGGAGTCAGGAAAGGACCAATTTTGGCAGGCCAGTTCCTGCTAATCCTTCGGGCTTGAACCTGCAAGAAATCTTTAACAGTTTGAACAGATTTTGCCTTTTCTTCCATTTTCTTCATAACCTGCTGGGCAGGTGTACCAAACAAACTTGTCTTGTCCATAGGAGCATCTAGTAGCTTAGCTTTAACATGATCCGGTAAAGCTTGTTCCTTTAGCCATGCATGCCTTCTTATCACTGTGCCTGTCATGGCTGATCTAAATGAAGCCTCCAGTGCATCATAGCCACATTTTAAGGAAAGGTTGCTAACCTGTTGTATGTTATTTACCATCTCTAATACATATTTCTTATCAAGAGATTCATCAGTGGTTAGTTTTTTAGTTAACTGATCAAGCATAAACTCTTGGTATTGTATCATGTGAAACTGACAGTTTAAAGCTCTAGCTGAGAGAGTAGCTGAAGTGTAGACCTTTTTACCCCATCTGTCTAATGACCTTGCTTCCCTTTCAGAAGGAGTAGGGTTTTTAGCTATGGTCGCGGCTACTGCCTTGGGACCCTGGGATATAGTTTCTGGGTCTGCAAGTGGGGCCTTGTAAAGGTGGTGATGAGTATCTGGCACCCTGTAAAATCTGTCTGGTTTGGCAGGGGCTGGGGGTAAAGAATCTGGAGCGGAGCAAACATCATTGAAAGCATCATCCACCACAGAGAGAACAGGTGGTATAGCTAAGGGCCTGTGCTGTGGGAGGTGCAGAAAGGTCCTAAGTCTTTTTCTGGAGTCTGAAAAATCCTGTTGCTGCCATTGGAACTGTTCTCGCATGGCATGCAAGGTTTCCCCAAAGGAGAATTCTTCTGGTGGGGAAGCAGCTGGAATGGATTCTTCAGCATCAGAATCTTCAAAATTGGAGAAGGCAGCCTCTGGCTGGTCAGTTATGTCTGATTCATCAGCAGATTCATCAGAGGACACTGGCTCAGGGGGCTCTGCCCTAGGTCTCTTCTCTGGGGGCTGAGAGGCCCTATCTGGGTGAGATTGAGATCCTCTGATTAAAGAAATTAAATCTTCTGCCAAAGTAAGCATTTGGGAACTAGAAGAGGGCCTGGATGTGGGGGTTTAACAGGCACTGTTTTAGTAGTCTTGGCTGCTTTAGCCCTGGCGAAGGCCTTAATGGACATGGCTGCTGGAGGCCTAGCAGCACCACGTGCTGGGGTAGAGACATCCAAGGGGATGGTGTCTGATAAGTCAACCACCGTAGTGGGTAAAATTTCTGAGGTCGATTCAAGAGTTGTAGCAGGGGCCTCAGTTGTAGGAATAGGTTCAGCTGTACTTAGATCAGTTTTCTCGGTTTCGCCGAAACCGAGACACTCATGATTTGCTTAACCATGGTTTCGCGAAACCGCCGCCCGCCAGTGTCGGTCTTTATCTTTGCGTTTTTTGGTAGATTGGGTAGTCGGAGGATCCGATGGCATAATGTACGCAAAATCAGAACCGAAAAACTGTTCTGCAAACTCCGACCGACGCCTAAGCGTTCGTCGGTTGAAAGAAGCACAGGCGAACAGGCTGCTACGTCGTGGGCTGGGCCTAAACAAGGCAGACAGTAAGAGTGGAAATCTTTATGAGGTATTTGTTTCCCACAGGTTAAACAATTGTTAACTTTTTCTGACATCGGCTGAGGCAAGAAAGAGTCCCCAACGGGGTACTTAGCTTTAGAAGTCTTCGGAGTAGTATTCGGTAGAAGTAATCTCTGGATCCGACCGACCGGCACTTGCGAACAGCTTCTGCTTCGGGCGCCACGCGGCAAGAAAGACTGAGGAAAATGGCGTCGGCTGATGCTTTTATACCCGAAGACCAACAGAGATGACGTCGGGTGGAGTGCGACATCAGCCGAAGCCGGACCCGGACTTTGGAATCCGGCCGACTGAAGGGCTGCCTGACGACAGGACAACCCAGTTGTTATGACTGCAGATGCATCCATGAAGGACATGTGCACACTACTGAGTGATGCCTGTGGGACAGACAGAAACAGAGTGTAGTCAGGGGGTTTTAGAAAGGGACATGCAGTGAGTGCACACTACTGAGGGATGCCCGTGGGACAGACAGAAACAGAGTGTAGCCAGGGGTTTTAGAAAGTGACATGCAGTAAGTGCACTCTAGTGAGGGATGCCCGTGGGCAGACAGAAACAGAGTGTAGTCAGGGGTTTTTAGAAAGCGAAATGCAGGAAGTGCAAACTACTGAGGGATGCCCGTGGGACAGAAAGTAACAGAGTGTAGTCAGAGGTTTTAGAAAGGGACATGCAGTAAGTGCACACAAGTGAGGGAAGCCCGTGGGACAGACAGAAACAGAGTGCAGCCAGGGGTTTTAGAAAGGGACATGCAGTAAGTGCACACTACTGATGGATGCCCGTGGGACACACAGAAACAGAGTGTAGTCAGGGGGGGTTAGAAAGGGACATGCAGGAAGTGCATGCTGCTGAGGGATGCCCATGAGACACATAGACAGAAACAGAGTGTAGTCAGGGGGGTTAGAAAGGGGCATGAAGTAAGTGCACACAACTTAGGGATGCCCATGGGACAGGTAGAAACAGAGCAAAGTCATGGGGTTTTAGAAAGGGACATGCAGTAAGTGCACACTACTGAGGTATACCCGAGGGACAGACAGAAACAGAGTGTAGTCAGGGGGTTTAGAAAGGGGACATGCAGCAAATGCACACTACTGAGGGATGCCTGTCAGACAGACAGAAACAGAGTGTAGTCAGGGGTTTTAGAAAGGGACATGCACTAAGTGCACACTACTGAGGGATGCCCGTGGGACACAGAAACAGAGTGTAGTCAGGGGGTTTTAGAAAGGGACATGCAGTAAGTGCACACTACTGAGGGATGCCCAGGGGCAGACAGAAACAGAGTGTAGTCAGGGGGGTTAGAAAGGGACATGCAGTAAGTGCACACTACTGAGGGATGCCCGTGGACAGACAGAAACAGAGTGTAGTCAGGGGGTTTTAGAAAGGGACATGCAGTAAGTGCACACTACTGAGGGATGCCCATAGGACAGACAAAAACAGAGTGTAGTCAGGGAGGGTTAGAAAGGGGCATAAAGTAAGTGCACATTAATGAGGGATGCCCGTGGGGCAGACAGAAACAGAGCGTAGTAAGGGTTTTTAGAAAGGGACATGCAGTAAGTGCACATTACTGAGGGATGCCCCTGGGATACACAGAAACAGAGTGTAGTCAGGGGGTTAGAAAGGGACATGCAGTAAGTGCAGACTACTGAGGGATGCCCGTAGGGCAGACAGAAACAGAGTGTAGTCAGGGGGTTAGAAAGGGACATGCAGTAAGTGCACACTACTGAGGGATGCCCATGGGACACACAGAAACAAAGTATAGTCAGGGGGTTAGAAATGGACATGCAGTAAGTGCACACTACTGAGGGATGACCATTGGACAGACAGAAACAGAGTGTACCAAATACAAAAACCAAACCAGTAAAAAACGGAAAGATGGCAAATGCGAACAAAACTGAAACTGAAGACCTGGAACACAATTTCTGCACCACCAATAGCAAAAATATAATCGTTTTTTATTACTAGAAATGAGCGCTTTCGGTAGAGAGCAATCTCCCCACCTTCATCAGATAACAATTATGTTTAAAAACCAAAGTCTTATATATCCGTGACATCATGTTAATTAGTTAATTAGCGTGATTGCTACTAAATTAATCAATTCAACAGTGATTCACAATATTTTCCAAAAGTTTTTTGTACAATGAACACTTTAAAATCCTATTTCAACCTCATGAACTCACATGAAATCACATGAAATGGCACGCAAAAACAATTAATAAAATCATTAAATAAAATTTTAAACATCTTTAAGCAATTTAAGCATATTTAAAATACATAACGAATGTCATATAAATCCGTGTAATGTCTATATATATATTTTACTGTGTATAATGTATGATGAATGATGCAATATTCTTTAAAATAAATAATATTATTAATAATATAGTATTTGATGTTTTTTACCCTGTTGTTGTTTTAAATATATTACTTATTATACAGATTCATGTTGTGTGATTAGAAAGTATAAATTATTGAAAGGGGGAGTGTGTTGGTCCTATAATATACATATGCATGCCCCATTTCAAAATTATTTTCTGTGTGCCTATAAACCATAAATGTAAGAGTTTCACAACTAGCAGCGGCAAAAACAAAAACAAAATCAAAAACAAAAACAAAAACAAAGTCAAAAGGGGAGGCAAAAACATTAGCAAACAAATGTTTATATAGTCTTACATAATTCGCTATTAAAATAATCGAACAACCTCCCAAACATTTTAAGAAGCATTTCGAAAAGCATTTTAAGGCATTCTAAAAAACATTTTAAAAATCCTTTTAAAAAAACCCTTTTAAAAATGGGTAAGGAGGTAAGGTTTGACAACAGTTAGTTGATGACGATTCAATACTATACAATGCTATACCATAATATTCTAATGCATCTAATAAAGGCTGGACAACAAAGACCGTCAAATAACCAACTGTTCACAAGATACGTAATTGTGTCTGAGCAGACTTGAATGTTAGTGTTAGTCATGAATGCTTTTGCATACTGACATGTTGGCATTACTGATCCTATTGTCACAATGCCATTTATTAAACTGCACACGTGATCATCTTGTTGTAATGCACCCTGTGTGCTTATGCATATTCATTATTTTATTAAAATAAATACAACAATCACCAAGGGAATGGAAAAAAGAGGGAATATACACATTCTGTTAAATAAGGCCTACCAAATAATTGTTAATTGGGATTGAAATGTCAGAAAATAACAAAAAATGACAGAAAGTGAAACTAAACCAAACATTTACAATCAAATCGGAATGTCATTCTGACTAGCCCTGTCCTATCTCTTAAGGGCTTTTAGTTTCAGTATGCATTTAATGGACACTACCTCATTGAGCCCTGGAAAAATATATGATGAGGTACGGATTTGCCAAAATACCTCTTGTTCTTCCAGTTGTAATTGCCAAGGACCTCCCCTGATGGATGGCTGTACTTGTTGTATGACTGTGAATAGAAACGAATGGTCAGAGTGTTGACTAACATGTTTTGCCAGCGCATTGTTTATGTCCCTAATATTGATGGCATGAACATGCTCATAAATCCTTTTCTTGAAGGGCCTATCGGTCTTACCGATGTAAAAGGCAGGACAATGCCTGCATGTTGCCACATAGACCACTCCTTTTGAATTGCAACTGAATCTGCCATTTATTCTATATTCTATCCCTGCCATACATACCCTTGAACCAACTGAAATAAACTTACAATAAGGGCAGCATCCACATTTATTCATTCCCTTAACTGTTTTGTTAGACATACAATTGGATCTCTCCAACAAGTTCTTTAAATTTTGCCTCTTTCTGTAAGTGAATCTAGGCCTTTCACCAAAACATTTGATAAGCTCTTGGTCTTCCATCAAAACCTTCCAATTTTTGATGAAAATGTTTTTGATGGCCTTACAATCTATACTGAAGGTAAACAAAAAAGAGATGTTACCAATGACATTTCCATTGCCATTCTCTTTGATTTTGGTAGCTATTGTTCCTTCTCTAAGTATTGGCTTGAAATGGCCAGATTCCCTTTTTGTGATTACTTCTTGTCGAATCTTGTCAACAAATGAGTTAGGGTATCCCCTCAACAGGAACATGGAAAAAATGTTCTCACATTCCCCCAGGAAGTCTTCATGTTCAGAAACCATCCTGGCTGCCCTGACAAACTGTCCTTTGACAACACTCCTCTTTTGATGGATAGGATGTGAACTGGTGAAATGTAGATATGTATTGGAGAAGGTTGATTTTCTAAAAATTGTTGAGATCAATCTATTGGACGCTAAATCCTTTCTTAATTTTACGTCCAAAAATGTTGTTTCCTTGTCATCACTGGAATAGGTGAATTCCAAAAAGTTAGTTGACTCGGAAATGCTATCAATAAAATTGGGTATTAACTCACAGGGCCCCTTCCATAAGAAAAACATGTCATCTTGGTATCTTGTGTACCAAGAGACATTCGCCTGATAAAGTTGATTTGGAAACAGGCATTGGTCCTCCCATTGTGCTAACACACTGTTTGCAAAAGTGCAGCCACAGGGGGAACTCATGGCAATACCTGTTGTTTGAAGGTAGTGTATGTTGTTGAACACTAAATAGTTATTGGTAAGAATCAAATCCAAAAGTGTTTCCACCAGATGCATTTGATCCTTTGATGCCCCTTTACGGAGTATAAAGTCCACCGTCCATTCAACCCCTACCTGATGTGGGATGACAGTATATAAATCTTTGATGTCAACCACAAGAAAAATATGGGATGGGTCAAATGGAATTTTACCAATGTTCTCCAAAAAGCCCCAGGAATCCCTGCAAATTTGTGCTTCTAGTCCCAGCATAGGTTTCAAAATGCTGTCCACTAGCTTGGCACAAGCGTACGTGATTGAACCCCTACCGTCCACAATTGGTCTGAAAGGGGGGTCCACCAAGTCCTTGTGAATCTTGGGTGTGCCAAACATGGAAGGGATCCTGGGTGCTAGCATTGTGATATATTGTAGGGTATCATTATCAATAATGCCCTCTAAGAACAGGTCCTCTAATGTCCCTTTTATCTTACTGTATGCTCTGTTAACCTCATTAATACTAGCTTCCACGTAGGAGACAGAGTGTAAATGTTGAACCATTTTATTCTCGTATGCATATTGGTCCATGAAAATCAACCCACCTCCCTTGTCAGGTGCCATTACCCTGATGTTACATTCATTAAGCATCTGGATAAATGCAAGTTTGTCCTTGGTGATGTTATAACCAGATTTACACCCACCCCTGGTGATAGGTTTGTTTTCCTTGGCCATGGCCCTTAAATCAAGTTCACATGATTTTTCAAAATGGCCTAAAACACCTATCAACGGTGGGTTAAAAACACTGGAAACTCTTAATGAACTTAGAAGTGAGGGGGTGTTCCCCAACATGTCTGCAAGGTTTAATTTCCTGACAAAAAGTTTTAAATCAATTATGGTTTTCACAAGGTCACTGTGCTTATCTGGGATGAATGATAACCCCTTGGCAAAAAATTCCACCACATTGGTATCAACATTTAACACTGTATAGTTGTAAATTTTAAAGTCTCCTGTGGAATTAAAGAGAATGGAGGGCCCCTGTGATTCGCATGATGAACAGCCATGAGATCTGTTTTCATTTTCATTTTCACTTGGGGTGACTAGCGTCTCCGCTGGTTTCCCCTTTTCCTTCTCTGATTGTACCGTCGATTGTTGTTTGTGTTGTTGTTCGACGTTACATTCCCCTGGTTGATAGTCCTGTGAAAATCCTGTTGGATGTCCTCATTGTTTGCCCCTTCCCTCCCCTGAGGGGTGTCGGGGCGACCTTCATTGTTCTGATTGTTTCCCAAATTATTCCTTAAACGTTCACTTCTCCGAAGTGGTTGTTCATCACCCTGTCCATCCCTGTTGCCAGGTTGATTCTCACAGAGTGTAGTCAGGGGTTTTAGAAAGGGACATGCAGCAAATGCACACTACTGAGGGATGCCTGTGGGACAGACAGAAACAAAGTGTAGTCAGGGGGTTTTAGAAATGGACATGCAGTGAGTGCACACTACTGAGGGTTGCCCGTGGGACAGAGAGAAATACAGTGTAGTCAGGGGGTTAGAAAGGGACATGCAGGAAGTGCACACTACTGAGGGATGCCCGTGGGACACACAGACAGAAACCGAGTGTAGTCAGTGGGGTTAGAAAGGGGCATGAAGTAAGTGCACACTACTGAGGGATGCCGGTGGGACAGACAGAAACAGAGCATAGTCAGGCGGTTTTAGAAAGGGACATGCATTAAGTGCACACTACTGAGGGATGCCCGTGGGCAGACAGAAACAGAGTGTAGTCACGGGTTTTAGAAAGGGACATGCAGTAAGTGCACACTACTGAGGTATGCCCGTGGGACAGACAGGAACAGAGTATAGTCAGGGGGTTTTAGAAAGGGACATGCTGTGAGTGCACACTACTGAGGGATGCCCGTGGGACAGAGAGAAAGAGAGTGTAGTCAGGGATTTTAGAAAGGGACATGCAGTAAGTGCACACTACTGAGGGATGCCCGTGGGACACACAGAAACAAAGTGTAGTCAGGGGGTTAGAAATGGACACGCAGTAAGTGCACACTACTGAAGGATGCCTGTGGGACAAACAAAAACAGAGTGTAGTCAGGAGGTTAGAAAGGGACATGCAGTAGGTGCACATTACAGAGGGATGCCCGTGGGACACACAGACAAAAAGCGAATGTAGTCAGGGGGGTTAGAAAGGGGCATAAAGTAAGTGCACACTACTGAGGGATGCCTGTGGACAGACAGAAACAAGGCGTAGTCAGGGGGTTTTAGAAAGGGACATGCAGTAAGTGCACACTACTGAGGGATGCCCATCGGACACACAGACAGAAAGCGAGTGTAGTCATGGGGTTAGAAAGGGACATGCAGTAAGTGCACACTACTGAGGGATGCCCGTGGGACAGACAGAAACAGAGTGTAGTCAGGGGTTTTAGAAAGGGACATGCAGTAAGTGCACACTACTGAGGGATGCCCGAGGGACAGACAGAAACAGAGTGTAGTCAGGGGGTTAGAAAGGGACATGCAGGAAGTGCATACTACAGAGGGATGCCCGTGGGACACACAGACAGAAACTGAGTGTAGTCAGTGGGGTTAGAAAGGGGCATGAAGTAAGTGCACACTACTGAGGGATGCCCGTGGACAGACAGAAACAGAGCATAGTCAGGCGGTTTTAGAAAGGGACATGCAGTGAGTGCACACTACCGAGGGATGCCCGTGGGACACAGAGAAATAGAGTGTAGTCAGGGGTTTTAGAGAGGGACCTGCAGTAAGTGCACACTACTGAGGGATGCCTGTGGGACAGACAGAAACAAAGTGTAGTCAGGGGGTTTTAGAAATGGACATGCAGTGAGTGCACACTACCGAGGGATGCCCGTGGGACACAGAGAAATAGAGTGTAGTCAGGGGTTTTAGAGAGGGACCTGCAGTAAGTGCACACTACTGAGGGATACCTGTGCGACACAGAGAAACAGACTGTAGTCAGGGGGTTTTAGAATGGGAAATGCAGTGAGTGCACACGACTGAGGGATGCCCGAGGGACAGACAGAAACAGAGTGTAGTCAGAGGGGTTATAAAGGGACATGAAGGAAGTGCACACTACTAAGGGAAGCCCGTGGGACACACAGACAGAAACCGAGTGTAGTCAGGGGGGTTAGAAATGGGCATGAAGTAAGTGCACACTCGTGGGACAGACAGAAGCAGAGCATAGTCAGGGGGTTTTAGAAAGGGACATGCAGTAAGTGCACACCACTGAGGGATGCCTGTGGGACAGACAGAAACAAGAGTGTAGTCAGAGGTTTTAAAAAGGGGCATGCAGCAAATGCACACTACTGAGGGATGCCCAGGGGCAGACAGAAACAGAGTCTAGTCAGGGGGTTTTAGAAAGGGACATGTAGTAAGTGCACACTACTGAGGGATGCCCGTGGGACAGACAGAAACAGAGTGTAGTCAGGGAGTTTCAGAAAGGGACATGCAGTAAGTGCACACTACTGAGGGATGCCTGAGGGACAGACAGAAACAGAGTTTAGTCAGGGAGGTTAGAAAGGGGCATGAAGTAAGTGCACATTAATGAGGGATGCCCATGGGACAGACAGAAACAGAGTGTAGTCAGGGGTTTTAGAAAGGCTCATGCAGCAAATGTACAGTACTGAGGGATGCCTGTGGGGCAGACAGAATCAGAGTGTAGTCACGGGTTTTAGAAAGTGACATGCAGTAAGTGCACACTACTGAGTGATGCCCATGGGACAGACAGAAACAGAGTGTAGTCAGGGGGTTTTAGAAAGGGACATGCAGTGAGTGCAGACTACTGAGGGATGCCCGTGGGACAGACAGAAACACAGTGTAGCCAGGGAGTTTTAGAAAGGGACATGCAGTAAGTGCAAACTACTGAGGGATGCCCGTGGGACACACAGACAGAAACCGAGTGTAATCAGAGGGGTTAGAAAGGGGCATGAAGTAAGTGCACACTACTGAGGGATGCCCGTGGGACAGACAGAAACAGAGTGTAGTCAGGGGGTTTTCGAAAGGGACATGCAGTAACTGCACACTACTGAGGTATACCCGTTGGACACACAGAAACAGAGTGTAG
Source organism: Protopterus annectens (assembly GCF_019279795.1). Lineage (NCBI taxonomy): Eukaryota > Metazoa > Chordata > Ceratodontiformes > Protopteridae > Protopterus > Protopterus annectens. The sequence goes on from NC_056744.1 coordinate 1,812,447,556, forward strand.
TCAGGGGGTTTTAGAAAGGGAAATGCAGTAACTGCACACTACTGAGGGATGCCCATTGGATAGACAGAAACAGAATGTAGTCAGGGGTTTTAGAAAGGGACATGCAGTAAGTGCAGACTACTGAGGGATGCCCGTGGGACAGACAGAAACACAGTGTAGCCAGGGGTTTTAGAAAGGGACATGCAGTAAGTGCAAACTACTGAGGGATGCCCGTGGGACACACAGACAGAAACCGAGTGTAATCAGAGGGGTTAGAAAGGGGCATGAAGTAAGTGCACACTACTGAGGGATGCCCGTGGGACAGACAGAAACAGAGTGTAGTCAGGGGGTTTTCGAAAGGGACATGCAGTAACTGCACACTACTGAGGTATACCCGTTGGACACACAGAAACAGAGTGTAGTCAGGGGGTTTTAGAAAGGGAAATGCAGTAACTGCACACTACTGAGGGATGCCCATTGGACAGACAGAAACAGAATGTAGTCAGGGGGTTTTAGAAAGGGACATGCAGTAAGTGCACACTACTGAGGGATACCCGTGGGGGAGAAAGAAGCAGAGTGTAGTCATGAGGTTAGAAAGGGACATGCAGTAAGTGCACACTACTGAGGGATGCCCGTGGGACACACCGAAACAGAGTGTAGTCAGGGGGTTTTAGAATGGGACATGCAGTAAGTGCACACTACTGAGGGATGCCTGTGGGACAGACAGAAACAGAGTGCAGTCAGGGGATTTTCGAAAGGGACATGCAGTAACTGCACACTACTAAGGGATGCCCGTGGGACAGACAGAAACAGAGTGTAGTCAGGGGTTTTAGAAAGTGAAATGCAGTAAGTGCACACTACTGAGGGATGCCTGTGGGACAGACAGAATCAGAGTGTAGTCAGTGGGTTTTAGAAAGGGACATGCAGTAACTGCACACTACTGAGGGATGCCCATTGGACAGACAGAAACAGAATGTAGTCAGGGGGGTTTCGAAAGGGACATGCAGGAAGTGCACACTACTGAGGGATGCCCGTGGGACACACAGACAGAAACCGAGTGTAGTCAGAGGGGTTAGAAAGGGGCATGAAGTAAGTGCACACTACTGAGGGATGCCCATTGGACAGACAGAAACAGAATGTAGTCAGGGGTTTTAAAAAGGGACATGCAGTAGGTGCGCACTACTGAGGGATGCCCGTGGGACAGAAAGAAACAGAGTGTAGTCAGGGGTTTTAGAAAGGGACATGCAGTAAGTGCACACTACTGAGGGATGCTCGAGGGACAGACAGAAACAGAGTGTAGTCGGGGGGTTAGAAAGGGACATGCAGGAAGTGCACACTAGTGAGGGATGCCCATGGGACAGACAGAAACAGAGCGTAGTCAGGGGGTTAGAAAGGGACATGCAGTAAGTGCAGACTTCTGAGGGATGCCCGTGGGACAGACAGAAACAGAGTGCAGTCAGGGGGTTTTAGAAAGGGACATGTAGTAAGTGCACACTATTGAGGGATGCCCGTGGGACAGACAAAAACAGAGTGTAGTCAGGGAGTTTTAGAAAGGGACATTCAGTAAGTGCACACTACTGAGGGATGCCCGTGGGACAGACAGAAACAGAGTGTAGTCAGGGGTTTTAGAAAGGGACATGCAGTAAGTGCACATTAATGAGGGATGCCCATGGGACAGACAGAAACAGAGTGTAGTCAGGGGTTTTAGAAAGGGACATGCAGTAAGTGCACATTAATGAGGGATGCCCATGGGACAGACAGAAACAGAGTGTAGTCAGGGGGTTTTAGAAAGGGACATGCACTAACTGCACACTACTGAGGGATGCCCATTGGACAGACAGAAACAGAATGTAGTCAGGGGTTTCAGAAAGGGACATGCAGCAAATGCACACTACTGAGGGATGCCTGTGGGGCAGACAGAATCAGAGTGCAGTCACGGGTTTTAGAAAGTGACATGCAGTAAGTGCACACTACTGAGTGATGCCCATGGGACAGCCAGAAACAGAGTGTAGTCAAGGGGTTTTAGAATGGGAAATGCAGTGAGTGCACACGACTGAGGGATGCCCGAGGGACAGACAGAAACAGAGTGTAGTCAGAAGGGTTATAAAGGGACATGAAGGAAGTGCACACTACTAAGGGAAGCCCGTGGGACACACAGACAGAAACCGAGTGTAGTCAGGGGGGTTAGAAATGGGCATGAAGTAAGTGCACACCCGTGGGACAGACAGAAGCAGAGCATAGTCAGGGGGTTTTAGAAAGGGACATGCAGTAAGTGCACACCACTGAGGGATGCCCGTGGGACACACAGAAACAAAGTGTAGTCAGGGGTTAGAAAGGGACATGCAGTAAGTGCACACTACTGAGTGATGCCCGTGGGACAGACAGAAACAGCGTGTAGTCAGGTGGTTTTAGAAAGGGACATGCAGTAAGTGCAGACAACTGAGGGATGCCCGTGGGACAGACAGAAACACAGTGTAGCCAGGGAGTTTTAGAAAGGGACATGCAGTAAGTGCAAACTACTGAGGGATGCCCGTGGGACACACAGACAGAAAACAAGTGTAATCAGAGGGATTAGAAAGGGGCATGAAGTAAGTGCACACTACTGAGGGATGCCCGTGGGACAGACAGAAACAGAGTGTAGTCAGGAGGTTTTCGAAAGGGGCGTGCAGTAAGTGCACACTACTGAGGGATACCCGTGGAAGACACAGAAACAGAGTGTAGTCAGGGGGTTAGAAAGGGGCATGCAGTAAGTGCTCACTACTGAGGGATACCCGTGGAAGACACAGAAACAGAGTGTAGTCAGGGGGTTAGAAAGGGACATGCAGGAAGTGCACACTACTGGGGGATGCCTGAGGCACAGACAGAAACAGAGTGTAGTCAGGGGGGTTAGAAAGGGGCATGAAGTAAGTGCACATTAGTGATGGATGCCCATGGGACAGACAGAAACAGAGCATAGTCAGGGAGTTTTAGAAAGGGACATGCAGTAAGTGCACATTACTGAGGGATGCCCGTGGGATACACAGAAACAGAGTGTAATCAGGGGGTAAAAAGGGACATGCAGTAACTGCACACTACTGAGGGATGCCCGTGGGCAGACGGAAATAGAGTGTAGTCAGGGGGGTTTTAGAAAGGGACATGCAGTAACTGCACACTACTGAGGGATGCCCATTGGACAGACAGAAACAGAATGTAGTCAGGGGTTTTAGAAAGGGACATGCAGTAACTGCACACTACTGAGGGATGCCCATTGGACAGACAGAAACAGAATGTAGTCAGGGGTTTCAGAAAGGGACATGCAGCAAATGCACACTACTGAGGGATGCCTGTGGGACAGACAGAAACAGAGTGTAGTCAGGGGGGTTTCGAAAGGGACATGCAGGAAGTGCACACTACTGAGGGATGCCCGTGGGACACACAGACAGAAACCGAGTGTAGTCAGAGGGGTTAGAAAGGGGCATGAAGTAAGTGCACACTACTGAGGGATGCCCATTGGACAGACAGAAACAGAATGTAGTCAGGGGTTTTAGAAAGGGACATGCAGTAAGTGCACACTACTGAGGGATGCCCATTGGACAGACAGAAACAGAATGTAGTCAGGGGTTTTAGAAAGGGACATGCAGCAAATGCACACTACTGAGGGATGCCTGTGGGACATACAGAAACAGAGTGTAGTCAGGGGGTTAGAAAGGGGCATGCAGTAAGTGCACACTACTGAGGGATGCCCGTGGAACACACAGAAACAGAGTGTAGTCAGGGGGTTAAAAAGGGGCATGCAGTAGGTGCGCACTACTGAGGGATGCCCGTGGGACAGACAGAAACAGAGTGTAGTCAGGGGTTTTAGAAAGGGACATGCAGTAAGTGCACACTACTGAGGGATGCCCGTGGGACAGACACAAACAGAGTGTAGTCAGGGGGTTTTCGAAAGGGACATGCAGTAAGTGCACACTACTGAGGGATGCCCGAGGGGCAGACAGAAACAGAGTGTAGTCAGGGGGGTTAGAAAGGGGCATGAAGTAAGTGCACATTAGTGAGGGATGCCCATGGGACAGACAGAAACAGAGCATAGTCAGGGGGTTTTAGAAAGGGACATGCAGTAAGTGCACATTACTGAGGGATGCCCGTGGGATACACAGAAACAGAGTGTAGTCAGGGGGTTAGAAAGGGACATGCAGTAAGTGCACACTACTGAGGGATGCCCGTGGGACAGACAGAAACAGAGTGTAGTCAGGGGTTTTAGAAAAGGACATGCAGCAAATGTGCAGTACTGAGGGATGCCTGTGGGGCAGACAGAATCAGAGTGTAGTCACAGGTTTTAGAAAGGGACATGCAGTAAGTGCACACTACTGAGGGATGCCTGTGGGCAGACGGAAATAGAGTGTAGTCAGGGGTTTTAGAAAGGGAGATGCAGTGAGTGCAGACTACTGAGGGATGCCCGTGGGACAGACAGAAACAGAGTGAAGTCAGGGGTTTTAGAAAGCGAGATGCAGGAAATGTACAGTACTGAGGGATGCCTGTGGGGCAGACAGAATCAGAGTGTAGTCACGGATTTTAGAAAGTGACATGCAGTAAGTGCACACTACTGAAGGATGCCCGTGGGCAGACAGAAATAGAGTGTAGTCAGGGGTTTTAGAAAGGGACATGCAGTAAGTGCACAGTACTGAGGGATGCCCGAGGGACAGACAGCAACACAGTGTAGTCAGGGGTTTTAGAAAGGGACATGCAGTAAGTGCACACTACTGAGGGATGCTCATGGGTCACAAAGAAACATAGAGTGTAGTCAAGTGGTTTTAGAAAGGGGCATGCAGGAAGTGTGCACTACTGAGGGATGCCCGGGGGACACATAGACTGAAACCGAGTGTAGTCAGGGGGGTTAGAAAGGGGCATGAAGTAAGTACACACCCGTGGGACAGACAGAAACAGAGTGTAGTCAGGGGGGTTTAGAAAGGGACAAGCAGTAAGTGCACACTACTGAGGGATGCCCATGGGACACACAGAAACAGAGTGTAGTCAGGGGTTTTAGAAAGGGACATGTAGTAAGTGCACATTACTGAGGGATGCCCATGGGACACACAGAAACAGAGTGTAGTCAGGGGGTTAGAAAGGGACATGCAGTAACTGCACACTACTGAGGGATGCCCACGGGACACACAGAAACAGAGTGTAGTCAGGGGTTTTAGAAAGGGAGATGCAGTAAGTGTGCATTACTGTAGGATGCCCGTGGGACAGACAGAAACAGAGTGTAGTCATGCAGAGGGTTTTAGTATTTAAAAGATGGCGCCGCACCTCAGGAGAGGAATAAGTTAACTCTCAAGAGGAAGAGGAAGGGAACAGGCAGGACTGACAAGGCTGGGAAGCTTACAATAAGATTAGGTTGGGGGGGGGCTAAGAGCCAGGGTATGAGGAAAGCTATGAAAAAACAGGTTTGACAGGGCTTGGAAACTTACAATAGAATTATGTCAGGAAAACAAGAAAATGGGGGGGGGAGCTATGAACCAGGACTTGGAGAAAGCTGTGAGAAGAGAAAAACAATCAACCAGCCTCCCAGGTCAGTACCTAAAGGTGTCCATTTATCTGTGTGAATTCAAGAGCAGATTTAGTAGAGCATCAGGGAAGTAGCATATAAAATAAATGTAAAGCTTTGGGAAACTGTATATATTTGTTACAATAAAAGGGAGAATAAAACATAAGAATATAAAAGAAATGTGTTATACAAGATAAATAAAATATAAGAATATACAATAATTGCAAAGCTTTGGGAAAATGTATATATTTGTTACAGTAAATGGGAGGAAAAGGCGGGGGGGGCGGTTCAGTAGTGTGCACAGCAGAATAATCAGTAGGAGTATCACAGAGAGAAGATTATAATAGACCTACACTGCTGACAGCTTGTTGATAAAAGTAGAACTTGCAGTGGCTTTTACTGGTTTGTACGGGGTTCCACTCTCTGTGTTCTTGTATGCAGGCAGTTGCTTCAGGTTTTTTTTTTTTTTTGTTGGACCTTTGAATGTGTTTAAGGGAAGTTGTGCACACTACTGGGGGATGCCAGTAGGGCAGACAGAAACAGGGTGTAGTCAGGCAGAGGTTTTTAGCATTTAAAAAAGCTTAGACAAGTGATTGCTCTTCAGAATTTTCCTGTTACAACCACATTTTGCTGAACATGATTACTGAGATTCAGTTGTTTGTTTTTAATGAGACAGGTAACAACTTCAAGCCTCATTTGGAAGAAGGCTGAGACAACAATAACAGACACGTTAATACTAGTAAGATTGTTATTACTCCTAAGACTAACAGACACGTTAATACTAGTAAGATTGTTATTACTCCTAAGAGTAACAGACACGTTAATACTAGTAAGATTGTTATTACTCCTAAGAGTAACAGACACGTTAATACTAGTAAGATTGTTATTACTCCTAAGAGTAACAGACACGTTAATACTAGTAAGATTGTTATTACTCCTAAGAGTAACAGACACGTTAATACTAGTAAGATTGTTATTACTCCTAAGAGTAACAGACACGTTAATACTAGTAAGATTGTTATTACTCCTAAGAGTAACAGACACGTTAATACTAGTAAGATTGTTATTACTCCTAAGAGTAACAGACATGTTAATACTAGTAAGATTGTTATTACTCCTAAGAGTAACAGACACGTTAATACTAGTAAGATTGTTATTACTCCTAAGAGTAACAGACACGTTAATACTAGTAAGATTGTTATTACTCCTAAGAGTAACAGACACGTTAATACTAGTAAGATTGTTATTACTCCTAAGAGTAACAGACACGTTAATACTAGTAAGATTGTTATTACTCCTAAGAGTAACAGACACGTTAATACTAGTAAGATTGTTATTACTCCTAAGAGTGAGGATATTTCCAGCAGTGGGATCTGTAAGTTCTGCAGGTATGTGAGCAGTAGTTCCTATTTCTTACATCCTGGTGCAGGAAAAATGTACAGGGCAGTAGAAAGGTGCACCTGCACTTCTCAGAATGTGACCGATGTCATGTCATGTGATCATGCTGTTCATCATATGTTGGTAAAACATAGCAGGAAAATACAGGAGAGAATAAAATGTTTATATTCTATTAGGAGGGGAGAGACATATAATGCCTTATATAGAGACAGTGTGCAATGTGTGAGTAATACTATTTTGGGGGGATCAGGTCTTTGTAAACACAAGAAGGGGGTAATATGGTCTTTAGTAGTTTACTAACGAACTTGAGTGACAAGTTGAGCTAGCTGCTACATTGTTTCCAGACTTGAATGACAGAGTTTCTTTTAGTATGGAGACAGACCACCTCCTATGTTAATGTGCATTGCTATTTTTTTGCAGCATGTGTTTTAATAAACAGCATGTTGTGTGTAGTTGTGAATATATGCACTGTCTTGTAGGTAACGGTACTGGGTTTGTGCTCGGCACGTGTTTTAATAAACAGCATGTCTGTGTGTAGTTGTGAATATATGCACTGTCTTGTAGGTAACGGTACTGGGTTTGTGCTCGGCATGTGTTTTAATAAACAGCATGTCTGTGTGTAGTTGTGAATATATGCACTGTCTTGTAGGTAACGGTACTGGGTTTGTGCTCGGCATGTGTTTTAATAAACAGCATGTCTGTGTGTAGTTGTGAATATATGCACTGTCTTGTAGGTAACAGTACTGGGTTTGTGCTCGGCATGTGTTTTAATAAACAGCATGTCTGTGTGTAGTTGTGAATATATGCACTGTCTTGTAGGTAACGATACTGGGTTTGTGCTCGGCATGTGTTTTAATAAACAGCATGTCTGTGTGTAGTTGTGAATATATGCACTGTCTTGTAGGTAACGATACTGGGTTTGTGCTCGGCATGTGTTTTAATAAACAGCATGTCTGTGTGTAGTTGTGAATATATGCACTGTCTTGTAGGTAACGGTACTGGGTTTGTGCTCGGCATGTGTTTTAATAAACAGCATGTCTGTGTGTAGTTGTGAATATATGCACTGTCTTGTAGGTAACGGTACTGGGTTTGTGCTCGGCATGTGTTTTAATAAACAGCATGTCTGTGTGTAGTTGTGAATATATGCACTGTCTTGTAGGTAACGGTACTGGGTTTGTGCTCGGCATGTGTTTTAATAAACAGCATGTCTGTGTGTAGTTGTGAATATATGCACTGTCTTGTAGGTAACGGTACTGGGTTTGTGCTCGGCATGTGTTTTAATAAACAGCATGTCTGTGTGTAGTTGTGAATATATGCACTGTCTTGTAGGTAACGGTACTGGGTTTGTGCTCGGCATGTGTTTTAATAAACAGCATGTCTGTGTGTAGTTGTGAATATATGCACTGTCTTGTAGGTAACGGTACTGGGTTTGTGCTCGGCATGTGTTTTAATAAACAGCATGTCTGTGTGTAGTTGTGAATATATGCACTGTCTTGTAGGTAACGGTACTGGGTTTGTGCTCGGCATGTGTTTTAATAAACAGCATGTCTGTGTGTAGTTGTGAATATATGCACTGTCTTGTAGGTAACGGTACTGGGTTTGTGCTCGGCATGTGTTTTAATAAACAGCATGTCTGTGTGTAGTTGTGAATATATGCACTGTCTTGTAGGTAACGGTACTGGGTTTGTGCTCGGCATGTGTTTTAATAAACAGCATGTCTGTGTGTAGTTGTGAATATATGCACTGTCTTGTAGGTAACGGTACTGGGTTTGTGCTCGGCATGTGTTTTAATAAACAGCATGTCTGTGTGTAGTTGTGAATATATGCACTGTCTTGTAGGTAACGGTACTGGGTTTGTGCTCGGCATGTGTTTTAATAAACAGCATGTCTGTGTGTAGTTGTGAATATATGCACTGTCTTGTAGGTAACGGTACTGGGTTTGTGCTCGGCATGTGTTTTAATAAACAGCATGTCTGTGTGTAGTTGTGAATATATGCACTGTCTTGTAGGTAACGGTACTGGGTTTGTGCTTTCGGCATGTGTTTTAATAAACAGCATGTCTGTGTGTAGTTGTGAATATATGCACTGTCTTGTAGGTAACGGTACTGGGTTTGTGCTCGGCATGTGTTTTAATAAACAGCATGTCTGTGTGTAGTTGTGAATATATGCACTGTCTTGTAGGTAACGGTACTGGGTTTGTGCTCGGCATGTGTTTTAATAAACAGCATGTCTGTGTGTAGTTGTGAATATATGCACTGTCTTGTAGGTAACGGTACTGGGTTTGTGCTCGGCATGTGTTTTAATAAACAGCATGTCTGTGTGTAGTTGTGAATATATGCACTGTCTTGTAGGTAACGGTACTGGGTTTGTGCTCGGCATGTGTTTTAATAAACAGCATGTCTGTGTGTAGTTGTGAATATATGCACTGTCTTGTAGGTAACGGTACTGGGTTTGTGCTCGGCATGTGTTTTAATAAACAGCATGTCTGTGTGTAGTTGTGAATATATGCACTGTCTTGTAGGTAACGGTACTGGGTTTGTGCTCGGCATGTGTTTTAATAAACAGCATGTCTGTGTGTAGTTGTGAATATATGCACTGTCTTGTAGGTAACGGTACTGGGTTTGTGCTCGGCATGTGTTTTAATAAACAGCATGTCTGTGTGTAGTTGTGAATATATGCACTGTCTTGTAGGTAACGGTACTGGGTTTGTGCTCGGCATGTGTTTTAATAAACAGCATGTCTGTGTGTAGTTGTGAATATATGCACTGTCTTGTAGGTAACGGTACTGGGTTTGTGCTCGGCATGTGTTTTAATAAACAGCATGTCTGTGTGTAGTTGTGAATATATGCACTGTCTTGTAGGTAACGGTACTGGGTTTGTGCTCGGCATGTGTTTTAATAAACAGCATGTCTGTGTGTAGTTGTGAATATATGCACTGTCTTGTAGGTAACGGTACTGGGTTTGTGCTCGGCATGTGTTTTAATAAACAGCATGTCTGTGTGTAGTTGTGAATATATGCACTGTCTTGTAGGTAACGGTACTGGGTTTGTGCTCGGCATGTGTTTTAATAAACAGCATGTCTGTGTGTAGTTGTGAATATATGCACTGTCTTGTAGGTAACGGTACTGGGTTTGTGCTCGGCATGTGTTTTAATAAACAGCATGTCTGTGTGTAGTTGTGAATATATGCACTGTCTTGTAGGTAACGGTACTGGGTTTGTGCTTTCGGCATGTGTTTTAATAAACAGCATGTCTGTGTGTAGTTGTGAATATATGCACTGTCTTGTAGGTAACGGTACTGGGTTTGTGCTCGGCATGTGTTTTAATAAACAGCATGTCTGTGTGTAGTTGTGAATATATGCACTGTCTTGTAGGTAACGGTACTGGGTTTGTGCTCGGCATGTGTTTTAATAAACAGCATGTCTGTGTGTAGTTGTGAATATATGCACTGTCTTGTAGGTAACGGTACTGGGTTTGTGCTCGGCATGTGTTTTAATAAACAGCATGTCTGTGTGTAGTTGTGAATATATGCACTGTCTTGTAGGTAACGGTACTGGGTTTGTGCTCGGCATGTGTTTTAATAAACAGCATGTCTGTGTGTAGTTGTGAATATATGCACTGTCTTGTAGGTAACGGTACTGGGTTTGTGCTCGGCATGTGTTTTAATAAACAGCATGTCTGTGTGTAGTTGTGAATATATGCACTGTCTTGTAGGTAACGGTACTGGGTTTGTGCTCGGCATGTGTTTTAATAAACAGCATGTCTGTGTGTAGTTGTGAATATATGCACTGTCTTGTAGGTAACGGTACTGGGTTTGTGCTCGGCATGTGTTTTAATAAACAGCATGTCTGTGTGTACTTGTGAATATATGCACTGTCTTGTAGGTAACGGTACTGGGTTTGTGATCGGCATGTGTTTTAATAAACAGCATGTCTGTGTGTAGTTGTGAATATATGCACTGTCTTGTAGGTAACAGTACTGGGTTTGTGCTCGACATGTGTTTTAATAAACAGCATGTCTGTGTGTAGTTGTGAATATATGCACTGTCTTGTAGGTAACGGTACTGGGTTTGTGCTCGGCATGTGTTTTAATAAACAGCATGTCTGTGTGTAGTTGTGAATATATGCACTGTCTTGTAGGTAACGGTACTGGGTTTGTGCTCGGCATGTGTTTTAATAAACAGCATGTCTGTGTGTAGTTGTGAATATATGCACTGTCTTGTAGGTAACGGTACTGGGTTTGTGGGCATCATGTTGCATACAGTGCAGTAGCACATCCAAGACAATGCATATTTCCTCCGTTTTTGTTTATTGTACTTATTGATTGTTTGTGAAGCAAATATAGTAACTGTTTTCATGTGTTTCTGATTTGTCAGTGGTTATGACGCTGATGGGTTTTAATGTTGATAAAAATGCATATACTTAAATATATGGTTCTAAACCACACATATCCATGTAAAGCAAGTCTTACAGAAGTTGGTAACTTCTCTGAAAAAGGAGGAACACTCAAGAGGGGTGAATACTGGCAGGGGGAATCCCCATACTCTGACTATGCCTTGGCTGTTACTCAGAATAAGAATCAAACCTATTACTCTGCACTTAGTGTTGTAAACTAGTATATTTTCTCATAAACTAGTACTATTTTGTTAACAAGAAAATCTACTTACTAAAGTGTTTCAGTTGTTTACGGAGCTGTGACTTTTTCCCTAGCTATGATGATGTCTTTGCATTTCTTGGAAACCTTACAAGTTTAATGTTCTTTTTCAAGGAACCAAGGCCTTTACTAACAGTTCAGCAGGCCTTGCCTTAACCATACATTTCTGTCTGTTAGAAATTCCTGGATTGTGCTAAGCAATAAGTTGAGTTACTTTGTTTTTTTTTTTTTTTACAGAAACCTGAGTTGTCACGCAGGTACAAAAGAAGTGTAGACCTGCTTCAGTCTAGAGCAAGCTGTTACCTCCTGCCATTCCCAGGGAAGAAGATTGCATGCAGTGGTCAAGGAAGTTTATCCGGTAAGGAAGGGGAAAAGATTGATTGTAGGGGCTCCGCACAGAGGTAATGCTATGGTTACTGACTGCAGACCTGATGACAGTCTGGCAGAGGGCACAGTGGATTAAGGATATGAGCTCTTTAATAAGCTACTTCCGGTGGTACAGGGTTTAATTTCCTAAGCCTTCACTTGCCTGCTATGGGACCTTGGGCAAGTCACTTAATCAGGTAGTGCATTGCGACAACTGGGTACCTGGGCTAGGTCACAATGTTCTACCAGACCGCATGCCTAGTAACTACCTTTGCAACCTATAACCCATGTTCCTGCCTCATCCTTGAGTTATCTGATAGGCTCAAGGGTAGGGGGTGAGGTCTGAAGGAAATTTGAATGCAAGAAGTGTTTATGAACACTATTTTTGGGGGGAAGGATCCTTGTGCAAGTAGCTAATGTTTCCAGCATCCTTGTGCCTATTTTATGCACTTTAGATCCCCAACTTTGTCCCTACAGTTGGAGCCATCCTTAAGAGCTGTACATCTTCTTGACCTAAACTCTGAGACTCATATAGTTTGGTCTTGCAAGAGACCTCAACTCAAAGTAAGTTTCTTTAACCTGGGGTAATGGTCTGCTCCCCTTTAGGCAAAGGTAATTGTTAGGAAACGGTAACACAAGTCACCTAATTAATAATTCACTTAACCTGCTATGCATGTTTCAGGATTTATTAGTACACTGAAGATTTCTCTGGTAATCTTGCATTTTCTATTGCATGCTGTTAGAGGTGTCATGATCTTTCATGCTCTTACCTCGGCATTATAGTACCTCTGTCATTATGCCCTCTTCTCATGAATGAAAATGTGCACACATGATTACATGTTAATGACTGGATTCCAAAACAACTGGTGTAGTGAGAGCAAACTGCCTCAGCCATCTCCTCACGTCTCCAAACAGAAAAATCCAATTAGCCATCTGGGATGACATTTATCCTGGGGGGGGGGTGACAGGATTTGCCTATTTCATTACCTCTCAGTGCACCCATTTCAACCAGTGAGTATAGCTAATCTAAAATCTCTGTCTTTGAAAACTTTATTTCTTGTTGCTATTACCTCAACCGGATTAGCTCTGTATAACAAGACTTGGCTCATAATCCAGTAGCAATCAGTCAACCTGTTAGTCTCCCCCCATATCTATATATTTATTTATTTATAGTTTAACTGGGATGATGGATTGATATGAGACCCCTTTTGGTAACTACCCACTCCATTAGGTAACAGTATGTATATCTTTCAAATTCCACCTGGCTTTAGATGTTCACCTTAAAGTTAGATTAAATTCCCTTATCACTTGAGCATAATATACAATGACTCATCTAGAAGTTTAATAATCCATGAATTTTTATGATCCTGTAACTGTAATGCATCTGGTGAATTATCCTTACCCTCTTAGTTGCTGAATGTCTCCGCTCTTGTATAAAAAGTTCATCTTAAAAATGATCTATTGTATCTAGCACTCTTGCTAGACCTTTTCTGTTACAAAAATAGTACTACACCATATTGTTTTTGTGACGCCCCTGCACTGGCCCAATAATCAAGGAACTTCAATCCTCACCACTAGCACCAGTGAGGGGCATACACATTGGGAGGATGACAAGTACACACACAGTAAAGTACAATTTCCCTTAAGGACACACAGAGATAACAGTCAGTCTGGAGCTGGTTTCTACCTCTTTCTCCAGATCCCCAATATGAGTCCCCACTGGCATAGCTATAGGGTTAAGATCTCAGCCGTGCAGTCAAGCCAAAACCCCCAGCACACACTCTGTCCAACCAATGCTTCGTGTCCCTGCCCAAGTAGCTGACACACACACTTTGAGATTTGATTTATACACACACACACACACACACACACACACACAGACACACACACACACACACACACACACACACACACACACACACACACACACACACACACACACACACACACACACTCCTGGGAAAGGCTGGCACAGGTTTACTAGCTATGCCCCTTCTTCCCAGACTAAAAGGTAGTTATCACTGCCATCAACCAGTTCTTTATCAGCTACTATAAGGCCCTTCCCAAAGGGTGACCAATCCTACTGTGTGATGTTACTATTATCCAAATGGTAAGTGTGACCAAGACTTTCAAGGCTACTAGAGTGGCCTATACAGCACCACCAAATACATATGCAAGTACTCTAAGAGCTTAAATATATATAAATAAACCAGCCACAATTAAAAGATTTAAATAGATTTAATAATAAATGATAAAAGAACAAGACAATACTCAATAACTCAGCACAGTGATTACAGAGTTCAAAATCACAGGAAATATTTTAAAACAACATTGCAGGACAGTCTCAAATAAATACATCAAACATATAAACTAATCTTTACTATATTCCCATCTATATCTAAGAGAAACTATGCTCTAAATAACATACATACAGAGCAAGGCAAATGAAGATGAGAAGTGCTAAATGGATGTTTTCAGATCCAAGACAAGATACAAAATGCACAGTCTCTGTTAGAGTTCCCAAATTAGTATCAAAACATTACTGCTGGGTCAGCTCTGGATGGCATCACTCTTTGTCACTTGCTCCCAATTTCCAGGCTAAACAGATGCTTAGAATTTAGCACCTCCGTGTCAAAAAATACTTATATCTCAGATGTGCAGCTGCTATAAAGTCACAGAGCAATAACACTACTTTACATTTTAAACCTAATAATTATTTCTGTTTCAAGACCATAGAAAAAACTCTACCTCTAGACAATGTGTCTGCTTGCTGCACTGAAACGTAACTGTAAAACACTTTACTTTTCAACTTATTTTCTTAAGGGTTTGCAAGTTAAATCTGTATGTTCCAACTATAGTTTATATACATTTCTGTTCTTTTCCAGTAGGGTACACTATGGTTACATTCTTGAAGCTCGGTACATACATACAGTTCAACACAACCTTCTGCACCAGTAGTTTAATATCCACATAATATTTTTTTCTTACATTTGTAAGACAAGCATACAAATCATATTAATATTTACAAATGACATAGAATTATTTACAAAATTCCCACTAGCTGGGCTAGCAGCCTCGCAGTTTTCTTGGTGCTTTTTTTTTAATACAGTGAAATGCACTTGTTTTTTCTGAGATTCAGAATTAGTATATTCTGGGCTGAATTCCAAAAGCCCAGTGTTGCAAGAGCAGGACTGTGAAGCCATCTGCTCTCACCAGAACAAACTGTACAATCCATCCAGCCCCAGGTTAACTTTATCTCAGAAGAGTGGGATTCATGTCAGTTCAGTACCTGGCAACATTAAAGTATTGAACTGAATGGAGTACTGCTATATCCAGAACAGATGATGAGATCTATAACATTCTGTAGCCCAATAACATATTGCATGTGCTGCCTGAGCTTCCCAGAGGACTCAGTGGCCACACCAAGTCTTGTCAAAATTCGTGTGCATGGCACTTCGGTTTGTATGTCAAACCTGGTACTGCATGCAGGCTTCTTGCCTGCAGTACCAGATCTGACATACAAATGGACTTGTAAAACCATGTGGCTTTTCAGCACAACAGCTCCCTCTGTAGGGTGGGTTGGTGAGTACAGGCATGAGAGACAGTACAGTCATCATGTTTGCATTGACCCTCTGCAAGTAGAGAGATGGGCATGTGGGGACACTAGCCTATCATGGACTTAAATTTTTTTATGAATGCTGCATTATGAGACGTCCCCAGAGGAGTATGGAGGACTACATGCAACACACACAATCAATTGTATGAGGGGACAAACTTGGCAATCTCCCAACTCCCAATACCTGCATTACAGCTCCATTTGTATGTGGAGCTAGGTAGTGTAGATGTTCTGGCTTCACACCTCATACTGTCTGTGGTACCTAATTCCTCATACAGGAGGAGCTGCAGCTTTGTTGTGAATACCCAATGACTTGAATGAAATTCTCCAGTTAGTCAAACACATACTTTGGCAAAACTCACTTTTGCACAACACTGACTGCATTCTGTGTAGCAAGCTCAATTTCTCTTATGGAATCAGGCATAGGACTCTGGTGGTTGCCATTAGCTTATGCTGAATTGGGACTATCAGACCCTTGTCTTTTAGTACCAGTCATAGAGTAACTGCTCAACAAAGAGCTACTCCTGTGTGTGTGTGTGTGTGTGTGTGTGTGTGTGTGTGTGTGTGTGTGTGTGTGTGTGTGTATGTGTGTGTGTGTGTGTATACATCTTTAAAGTCAGGTGACAACAATAAAATCACAATTTCAAAAGTAGTTTTAGAAGTTCATTGTTTTTGGAAAATTGACAGAAAGTGTGGCCACAGATGTTCCTTTTTAAAATGTCCTCACTTGATTTGCCTATCTTCCACATTCTGAGGTGCATGGAGGTGAGTTGTGTTTTCTTCAAGATAATGGTTCTCCTCCCATGTACCTTTTCCCTCCACCATACATTCTCCCATCATTCTGTTGAGCCTCTGGTGAAAAACATATCATTATCCATTATGAATGTTCAGGACTGTATGACTTGAGAGACAGATGATGTTTCCTGACTGACTATCAGGCAGTGTGAGCTTGTTCCAATATCAAGCCTGCTGTTATCAGAGACTGAAGGCTACCTGCTAGCCTATGCATGTGACCACAGTGGTGGTCATTTTATACCAGAGTCATTAATCACAGGATTTGTAAAGAATGCAGGTTATTTAGAAACATCACAGAGAAATAAATAAGAACACCCACAATTACTCTAACATAGCTTGTTTTGATAATAATCTGCATTAGGATTTTTTTTATTTTAAGTTAGTAAGCGTTGGCCAATCCCTATGAGCAGATGAACAGATTCAGTAATAAGTGCAGAGTCCACGTCAGCTATGTTATACTGACCAGAAGCTTGGAAACAAAGTTCCTACACTGAAAACACTCTCAGGCCATCTGAAGCTGTCACTAACCACGTAAGGCCTTGGGTAGTCTCTCCAACCACCACCAGGTTAAGAATAATGCACAAGTATCACCTCACCTTTCACACCTCCACATATGGCACTAGGTTGTATTTTGCAGATGTTTGGCTTGGTGGATTTGCCCACTAGCGATGTTTTCCCTTAAATTTCACTTTGCCTTAACATCCTGCTTCCCCCCAGCACAGTTCAGCCTGCTGTGATGTGTGTGTCAAGAGGACGTGTTTCATCCTGTGAGTATTTTATGTGATCATTATCTGGGTAAAACTGCTCGACACAAGCCCCTATTTTCAGCAGTGACCGTTAACTATTCATTTAAGCAACATGCAAAAAGAGAAAGAAAAACTCAGTCAAAGGACTATAAGTTGAAGCACATTAGCCTCTCACAGCCTTACTTATCTACACTGATGTTTGGTAGTACAGTAGAGTCGACCACATTTCAGTGAATTTTACCATATAGTTCTCAGTTCAAGTCCTGCATTCTCCATTCATGTGCAATACAACTCTGAGCTGATCAGTTAACAAGGCCGTGCTCCTGGCTCCTTTTGCAAAATGACACATATTGCTAGTGGGACTCTGTTAGTTTACAGGTAAAAAAATGTAACAGTGAAATCACAATAATTTTTATTTATATATTTAGTTATTTATGTTTGTCTGTTTTGCTGAGATAGTCCAACTGGGCCAAAGCCCATTTTCAATGTAGGTCCAGGGAAAAAAGCTCTACATTATACGTATAAAATAAATATTTTTTATTACATTCACAGGATATACAAACACACATTAAATAATCCAATGTTACAAAGTAATTGTCACTAACAAAAACAGCATGTCATACTGGTGGATGACAGCAGTCATGGTGTGTAGCTCCTGTGGTTCATTCACAGGGGGTCTACCTGTAACCCTCAACACTGAGACAAAACAGTTGTCCCAGAGGTACTTTGTTATTCATTCTCAGCCATGCCTAAACCTGGGATACCAAGTCCTTTCATCATCCCACCAGGAAAGGCAGCACTCTTACCAGAAACTCTGGTATTCAAGCTTATGTAGGAACAAAGCTTCTCTGCTTTTGCTCAACTAATTCTCAATGGAGCCTTACTTCCTTGTAAACTGAAGTCCCTCTATGTCCACACCTCACGTGCATACTCCTTTTACCAACCTAAAATGCACAAAGCACAAATTCTATACTTCCTCCCAAAACTTACAAATCTGTACTATTTATCAAGAACTTTCAATACTGACTCTAGAAACAGGTTCATTTCATAAATAGCTCCTTGACATATACTGGCATTCTCCCCATAAATACAGGAAACCTCTGTTACTCATCTCAACAAAATAAAAAAAAACAGCTACCTATAGTGCTCTCTCTTGTAACCATAGCTCCAGCTTCAAGGGCAGAGTGCCAATACTCTTACAGCAGGTTAGGATAAGCAGGTAACATGCTGTGGCTCTGCTGCACGACTTTGTAACAGCATGGCTTTGTCCACTTTCTCCATTGCTAATCTGGTCACTAGTAGGTATTCCTATTACTAGTCTGTTTGTACCCCCCACTTAAAACATGATACCAGTCATTACATGGCTATTTCATCTACTGTCCTGGCTTTAAATTCTCCTACCCTTACTTGGTATATTTCACGTTATGGATCTGTTTCAGTTCCAGGACTACTTAGAGTCAGGATGTGCCCCTGCTGGCTATATCTCACATTACAGATCTGTTTCAGTTCCAGCACTACTTAGACTCACGATGTACCCCTGATGGGCATATCTCACTTAAGCCCTACCATTGAGAGGGTTTCTGCTTATTCACACTGAGCTGAACGGAGGAGGGGCACTGACCACAACTCTGATCTGTTATATATAACAATAAGTATCCTGTTTTCTTGCTTATTTTTTACTAGTTACTGGTTTACCATTTATTGCACTTTTAGTGTCTGTTGACTACTTTTTACTGTATTTTATTGCTATAAACTAATCAGTACTGTTGCACTGCAACTGTACTCCTTACTGGGTCTGTTAAATCACTTTTGTTACTGTCTCACTGTTTGTAAAGCTTTTTTAGCTAGTTTTACTCTGAGAAAGGTGTTAACTGGAAATGTTCTCCATTTGTTAAGCATCTCTTTGTTGTTCTGATTTTCCTGCCAAGGAGTGTATCATATAGCTGATTTATTTGCAGTTAAAAATAATTCTCTAGAGTCTCTTTGCTCCTTTTTATGTTTAAAGCTTTAATTTAGTGTCTCGCTGCTGTTTTTCTGTTGTGACAAACATTTCTGTAGTGTTTTCTGTCTACAATAGTGTAGCTAGTAGCTGTAGTATAGCCCAGTTTAGGTTTGCTGTCTCTGGGCCTGATTGTTTGTTTGCAGTGGCTGTTTGCTCTGAGCATATTTTCCAGGCCATCTTGGAATAGCAGAAGCCATTCTTCACTTTAGTGAGAGGATGGTGTTGATTAGTCACTGGCTGGTAAAGGTTTCCTGGTCTAAGGCTTGGAGTAAGCACCTCATTGGTTTTTTTCAGCTTTTTAAAAGTTGTCTCAGGTTTGAACCTTCTGGCACTTAAGCCCTATCTTTGAGAGGGTTTCTGCTTATTCACACTGAGCTGAACAGAGCAGGGGCACTGACCAGAACTCTGATCTGTCATATATAACAATAAGTATCCTGCTTTCTTGCTTATTTTTTACTAGTTATTACTTATTCTTACCATTTATTGCACTTTTTATTGTCTGCTACCTACTTTTTACTGTACTTTATTGCTATAAACTGATCTGCACTGTTGTACTGCAACTGTCTGTCTTACTCGGTCTGTTAAATCACTTTTGTTACTGTCTCGCTGTTTGTAAAACGTTTTTAGCTAGTTTCACTCTGTAAAAGGTATTAACTGGAAATTGTCTCCATTTGTTAAGTCTCTGTTTGTTGCTCTGATTTTCCTGCCAAGGAGTATATCATATAACTGATTTATCTGCAGTTAAAAGCATTCTCTAGAGCCTCCATGTTCCTTTTTCTGTTTAAAACTTTAATTTAGTGTTGTGATAAACATTTCCATAGTGTTTTCTGCATAAAATAGTGCAGCTAGTCACTGTACCATAGTCCAGTTTCAGGTTTGCTGTCACTGGGCTTGGTTGTTTGTTTGCAGTGGGTGTTTGTCCTGAGCACATTTTCCAGACCATCCCTGATTAGCAGAAGCCATTCTTCAGTTTAGTGTGATAATTGTGTTGATTGGCCACTTGCTGGTAAAGGTTGGCTGGTTTAGGACTTGGAGTAAGCACCTCATTGGTTCTTTTGAGCCTTTTTGTTAAGTTGTTTCAGGTTTGAACCTTCTGGTACGTAAGTTCTACCTTTGATGAGCTGAATGGAGGAGGGGCACTAACCCCAACTCTGACCTGTGATATATAACAGTAAATAAGTATCCTGTTTTCTTGCTTATTTTTTCTAGTTATTGATTACTCTACTATTCTATCTTAATTTCTTTTTCACCCCTTCGTCATTGACTTCCTCCATATCCTACTTTGCAACCTTTCTCCCATCAAACTCAGGTTCTACAGCACCTCCACAAGTATATATGTACATCCTGCCTCTGCTCTTCCATATTCCTCCCTCTATTCCCTGTTGGGAAAAAAGTGGAATAAATTCCAATTAATTGTTATTACTCTATCATTTCTTCTTCTGGAACTGGTGTGATATTATAGCACAATATTTCTTTTTTATTCCTGGAACTCATGTACTATAATTGTTTAAATGTGCATTTTACATTTGTATTTTAATTTGTCTGTATTGGAGCTTTTCTCTAGGGTCTCCACCCAGTTGGACTAACCCGTTAACAAATGTCAAATAAATAAATAAAATAAAATATTCTTACCATTTATTGCACTTTTATTGTCTGCTGCCTAAGTTTTACTGCACTTTATTGCTATAAAGTAATCTGCACTCTTGTACTGCAACTGTCTGCCTTACTGGGTCTGTTAAATCACTTTTATTACTGTTTCGCTATTTGTAAAGCTTTTTTAGCCAGTTTCACTGTGTGAAAGGTTTAACTGGAAATTTTCTCCATTTGTTAAGCATCTGATTTTCCTTGCTCCCTTTTTCTGTTTAAAACTTTCATTTAGTGTCTCACTGCTGTTATTCTGTTGTGATAAACATTTCTGTAGTTTTTTTCTGCCTAAAATAGTGTAGCTAGTAGCTGTATAGTCCAATTTCAGGATTGCTGTCTCTAAGCCTGGTTGTTTGTTTGCAGTGGCTGTTTGTTGAGCACATTTTCCAGGTCATCTTGGATTAGCAGAAGCCATTCTTCACTTTAGTGTGAGGATCGTGTTGATTGTCCACTGTTTGGTAAAGACTGGCTGGTCTAGGGCTTGGAGTAAGCACCTCATTGGTTCTTCTGAGCTTTTTTTAAAGTTGCTTCAGGTTTGAACCTTCTGGTACTTAAGCTCTACCTTTGAGAAGGTTTCTGCTTATTCCCACCGAGCTGAACAGAGCAGGGGCACTGACCACAACTCTGATCTGTGATATATAACAATAAGTATCCTGCTTTCTTGCTTATTTTTATTAGCTATTGCTTATTCTTACTATTTACTGCACTTTTTATTGTCTGCTGCCTACATTTTAATGTATTTTATTACTATAAACTAATCTGCACTGTTGTATTGCAATTGTCTGCCTTACTTGGTCAGTTAAATCACTTTTGTTACTGTCTCACTGTTTGTAAAGCTTTTTTAGCTAGTTGCACTGTGTGAAAGGCATTATATGGAACTTTTCTACATTTGTTAAGCATCTGTTTGTTGTTCTGATTTCCTGCCAGGGAGTATATCACTGTTTTGTTTGCAGTTAAAAGCATTCTCTAGAGTCTCCTTGCTCCCTTTTCTGTTTAAAACTTTCATGTAGTGTTTCACTCCTGTGTTTCTGCTGTGATACATATTTCTGTAGTGTTTTCTGCCTAAAGTAGTATAGCTAGTAGCTGTACCAGAGTTTACCACCTTCCCTTTCTATTGTTGTCTTGTTCTTAAACTTGGTGGCTTTGCAGTTGCCCGCCCCTACTGTAAATATGATCTGGGACACTCCTCCCAGTCCATTCTCCTTAGCTCGTTCTACCTAATAAAGAGAGAACATTTGGGAAGGCCAACCCCCTAAGTTTTTTAAGCTTGAATTATTTTCTGTTCCTCCTTTCTCCATATCCACTTTACAAAAACAAACAAAAAATTCACTGCTTTTCAAGTACTTGTGTTTTCTCCTTCTACTCTATTACTTCATCTTTGTTTTTATGCTACATGTTCTCTAAAGTGTTCAGTTGCATCTTTTCTACTGCATTTATTACTGATTGTTTTTAGTCTGTTTACATTGTGTTATTCTAAGCCTCCTAGTTTTGGTTTAAGCACTTGGGCTTTAGGCCTACCCCTTAGCTTTCCTTGGCCTCTCTGCCTCAAATTCTGACAAATATGGATGGACAATTTCCTATGGTTTCTCCTGCCAGCCTGGTTGATATGGGCATCCTGAGACAGTGTAGCAACTGCCTCATGTACACGGACAACCATCTACTACTACCACCTAGGAACACAATTTGTAAGAGAAGCAATTACATTAAGAACCTAGAGTCTATGCTCTCTCCCTCACCAGCCAGCATGTCTGGCACTGAGAAGGTTGTCAGTACAATGACTACACCTCAAGTACCACCCACAACTACACAACAAATACCCACATATGCAGAGGTTCTCAACAAAAACAAACCCAAACAAAGGAGACCTCAGAGGCAAAATCACTTGTGAGCGCCAAAACCCTCCACACTACAAACCACGCAGAGTCCACACACCTGCTTCTCGCAACCACTAAGGCCTAATCATAAAGTCATAGGAGACTCCATTGTGAGACACAGAGATGTGCCTCTCACCAGGATGGATAAGGAGAAAGTCACGGTTAGTTGTTTGTCAGGTGCCAGAATCCATCATATCACACACTCACTCAAGTCTCTCAACAACAGGTACTGTTATGACTCTGTCATAGTCCATGTTGGCATGAATGACTTCAGATGTACCTCCCTGGACTATATGAAGAGAGACATGATTGAGCTTGCTGAATATGTGTCCCAGACAGGTATGTCCCTAGCCTAGAATGATTCCACAGTACAAACAGAAAATGACTGACTTTAATAATTGGCTTAGTTTCTGGTGTCATTCCAGGGGGATCCAGTACCTGACAACCTGGGAAGATATGATCAACAGACCACAATGCTTTGCTGGAGATGGCCTGCATCTGTCTCACTTGGGCTTCAGGCTTCTGGCAAAGGCCCTTGCCTCCGCCATAGTGCCTGTTTTAGAAAAAGTCATGAGGTCGATACAACCAGCATAAACATTTCAACAAAATGCAAATTAAAGGTCATGCTGCTAAACACTAGGAGTCTAAACATGAAACTGCACTCATTGCAAGCATTCTTAACCCTGGAAGATGCTGACATTTGTGCAGTCACAGAAACCTGGTTCAAAGCTGCAGAGAACACCTCAGCCTTACATGGTTACTCATCCTATCATACATTCAGACCCCAAACTGTGGGCAGCAAAGCCAAAGAAGGTGGAGTTTCAATATATATTAAAGATACACACACCTCCAGGCTGATGAAACAGTATGATGCACAGGAGATTCTCCAGGTGCAGTTAACCATTGAGAAGACCCCTATTCAAACCATTGTTATCTACAGGCCCCCAAATTTGACTCAATATGCCCACTCCACCTATCTGGACCTATTTGTATCTATCAAGATTCAACCCTTTACCCTGATCCTGGGTGACTTTAACTACCCAACCATAGACTGAAAAAACTACTTATGCCAGAACACAAATGCACAGAGATTCCTCAATTTTATCAATACAAATGCCTTGGAACAGCTAGTCAATACCCCCACAAGAGGTGATAATATCTTGGCTTTGGTATTAACCAACACAAGTAACCACTACAGCACCCCTACAGTATCATTCTCCCTAGTAAGATCTGACCTAGCGAGGGTCAAACAAAATAACTTCTCCAAAGCGGATTACACCCTTTTAAGGGATGGCATAAACAGCTTCAACCCCCCCCGCCTCCCCCTCTGTAGGAACTGGCACCAATATCTAAGTCTACACCAAAGTACTATACGAGTATTTATATAGATGCATGGAATCAGGAATACCCAACAGGACAAAATCATCCTCTGTAAGGAAGAGTCTGTCTGGTGGACATCTGCAATAAACAAACTATATAACAAAAGGAAAACAATTGCTGTCCAGGACCAAGAAGGAGCAGGTGCACAATTGGAAACAATCTCTCCTTAGCCTGACCAAGCAAATAAGAGTACTAATGAAATCCTCTAAAGCCAACTTTGAGTTCAAATTGCCCACATCTACTAGAGACAGTCATAATGTCTTCGCATATGTCTGCAACCCAGATCTGTTCAGAAATGGTGGTCAAGGACACCACATACACAAATGCTTTAGATATAGCCTACCTACTACTTAAAAGATTCACTGAAAACTTCATCCTCCTATCCCCCCATCAGTAATTCAGGGCATCCCCAGTACCAGCCCCCCTCCCATTATCTCTAGGGAACAAGTCATCACTGCCCTCTCAAAGGCAAAAAAACACAGCCTCCATGGGACCCAATAACATCCAAGGCTGCATTCTACATTAACTCAGGCATGAACTTGCAGCACCATTAGACACCCTATTCAACCAAAGTCTGAGTACCGGCTTTGTCCCACCCAAGCAGAGGACAGCCACTGTCATCCCTTTACACAAAGGTGGAGCATCGACTGATCAGGGAAATTATAGACCCATTAGCCTAACTAGCCTGATCTGCAATGGATTATCATGGACCTCATTAAAAGGGACACTGGCAAATTCCAAACACTCCACCCCACGCAGTTTCGCTTTGTCAAGGGGAAGTCATATCTGTTAAATCTAGTCGACTTGTTTGAGACAGTCACCAAAGCCATGGATGAGGGGAAGACAGTGTACATCACCTACCTTGACCTGGAAAAAGCCTTCAACACTATTACCCACTCAGGCATAATAGATAACTCTCTCAACTAGGCATCAACCCATATGTTACCAGAAGGGTAGCAAACTGGCTCACTGACAGAACTCACCTAATCAAAATAGGGAAAGCCTCCTCAGGCAGTAGACCTGTAATGAGCAGCATACTCCAGGGATCAGTCCTGGGGCCTCTGTTATTCAGGATGCCTCTGTTATTCAGGATGTACTTCTCTGAGGTGCAGGCCAAAATCAGTGGGCTATGGCTGACCAAGTTTGCAGACAGCAAGCTGGGCTCGGTCATTAATTCTCCAAGTGATATGGACATCTTCCAAGAGAGTCTCATCCAAACAAATGAGTGGTGCCAGAAAAATGGCCTCAAGCTGAATGCCAAAAAAAATGCATCATCATCCCTTTTGGGGAGAGTGATGTTCCCACATATTATCACATTAATAACAATGTCCTAAGCACACAGTAATAAGGGATTTAAGCTCCTAGGTTGATAACAACCTGACTTTTGACTACCATGCTGCTTTAGTTGTAAAGAAAGCTTTCTACATGGCCCACCTCATAAGCAAGGGTATCTCATACAGGGAAAAGGAGGTCATAACACCCTGTATTCTTCCATTATAAGGCCAATTATTGAGTACAATGCCCCCTTCGGCATGCACCTCGCAAAGCACATGCAGCACCTGGAGAGACCACAGAGGTTCCTCACCAGGAGAATGCAGGGCCTCAAACATCTACCCTACACAGATAGTCTAAAAGCCCTGTCCCCCTACTCAGTTTCAAACAGAGTCCTAAGGGGTGACCTCTGCCTGGCATACAAAGCAATCTCAGACTCCTCCTTGATAGGACTGCTATATATCCGCAAGTCAAGCTCCACTCAAGTAACCCACAAGTGCAAACTCAACCTGGTCTGTGACACTAACAGGTCTTGTTGGCAGGACAAATTTATGTCCCAGAGACTCCCCCATCTGTGGAACAGACTCACTCTCCACGTCAAGCAGAGTACCTCATTATCCCTTTTTAAGTGCAACCTGGATAACTGGATGGGAAACAGAAAATACACCTCTGGGATTCCACCTGTGTCCCTGCTGGACAGGACTTTGGCGGCTGACCTGTCTAAACATGGGCTAAACTCTTGGCCAGGCTTATAAGGGCCTCAGGATCAATAGCCTAGTAACTTGCTATGCTCCTATGATCCTATGGATCTGTTTCAGTACCAGCACTACTTAGACTCAGAATGTACTCGGGCTGGGTATATCTCATGTTACAGATCTGTTTCAGTTCCAGGACTACTTAGATTCAGAATGTACTCCTGCTGGGTATATCTCACTTTACAAATCTGTTTCAGTTTCAGGACTACTTAGACTCAGAACGTACTCCTGCTGGGTATATCTCACATTACAGATCTGTTTCACTTGCAGGACTACTTCGACTAAGAAAGTACTCCTGTTGGGTATATCTCACGTTACAGATTTGTTTCAGTTCCACGACTACTTAGACTCAGAATGTACTCCTGCTGGGTATATCTCACATTACAAACCTGTTTCAGTTCCAGGACTACTAGACTCAGAATGTACTCCTGCTGGGTATGTCTCACATTACGGATCTGTTTCAGTTCCAGGACTTTAGACTCAGAATTTACTCCTGCTGGGTATATCTCACATTACAGATCTGTTTCAGTTCCAGGACTACTTAGACTCAGAATTTACTCCTGCTGGGTACATCTGACATTACAGATCTGTTTTAGTTCCAGGTCTACTTAGACTCAGAATGTACTCCTGCTGGGTATATCTCACATTACAAACCTGTTCCAGTTCCAAGCCTACTTAGACTCAGAATGCACTCCTGCTGGGTATGTCTCACGTTATGGATCTGTTTCAGTTCCAGGACTACTTAGACTCAGAAAGTACTCCTGCTGGGTATATCTCACGTTACGGATCTATTTCAGTTCCAGGACTACTTAGACTCAGAATGTACTCCTGCTGGGTATATCTTACATTACAAACCTGTTTCAGTTCCAGCACTACTTAGATTCAGAATGTACTCCTGCTGGGTATGTCTCATGTTACGGATCTGTTTCAATTCCAGGACTACTTGGACACAGAATGTACTCCTGCTGGGAATATCTCAAATTACAAATCTGTTTCAGTTCATGGACTACTTAGGCTCAGAATGTACTACTGCTGGGTATATCTCACATTACAAATCTGTTTCCATTCCAGGACTACTTAGACTCAGACTGTACTCCTGCTGGGTAAATCTCATATTATAAATCTGTTTCAATTCCAGGACTACTTAGACTCAGAATGTACTCCTGCTGGGTATATCTCACATTACAGATCTGTTTCAGTTCCAGGACTGCTTAGACTCAGAATGTACTCCTACTGGGTATATCTCACATTACAGATCTGTTTCAGTTCCAGGACTACTTAGACTCAGAATGTACTCTTGTTGGGTACGTCTCACGTTATGGATCTGTTTCAGTTCCAGGACTACTTAGACTCAGAACGTACTCCTGCTGGGTATATCTCACATTACAGATCTGTTTCAGTTGCAGGACTACTTAGACTCAGAATGTACTCCTGCTGGGTATATCTCACATTACAAATCTGTTTCAGTTCCAGGACTACTTAAGACTCAAAGTGTACTGCTGCTGGGTATATCTCACATTACAGATCTGTTTCAGTTCCAGGACTACTTAGACTCAGAATATGCTCCTGCTGGGTATATCTCACATTACAGATCTGTTTCAATTGCAGGACTACTTAGACTGAGAATGTATTTCTGGTGGGTATATCTCACGTTACAAAACTGTTTCATTTGCAGGACTACTTAGACTCAGAATGTACTCCTGCTGGGTATATCTCACGTTACAAATCTGTTTCAGTTCCAGAACTACTTAGACTCAGAATGTACTCCTGCTGGGTATGTTCCACATTACAAATCTGTTTTAGTTCCTGGACTAATTAGACTCAGAATGTATTCCTGCTGGGTATATCTCACACTACAGATCTGTTTCAGTTCCAGGACTACTTAGACTCAGAATGAACTCCTGCTGGGTATACCTCACATTACAAATCTGCTTCAGTTCCAGCACTACTTAGACTCAGAATGTACTCCTGCTGGGTATGTCTCACATTACAAATCTGTTTCAGTTTTAGGACTACTTAGACTCAGAATGTACTCCTGCTGGGTATATCTCACATTACAGATCTGTTTCAGTTCCAGGACTACTTAGACTCAGAATGTACTCCTGCTGGGTATATCTCACATTACAAATCTGTTTCAGTTCCAGGACTACTTAGACTCAGAATGTGCTCCTGCTGGGTATATCTCACATTACAGATCTGTTTAAATTGCAGGACTATTTAGACTGAGAATGTATTTCTGGTGGGTATATCTCACGTTACAAAACTGTTTCAGTTCCAGGACTACTTAGATCAGAATGTACTCCTGCTGGGTATATCTCACGTTACAAATCTGTTTCAGTTCCAGAACTACTTAGACTCAGAATGTACTCCTGCTGGGTATGTTCCACATTACAAATCTGTTTCAGTTCCAGGACTACTTAGACTCAGAATGTATTCCTGCTGGGTATATCTCACACTACAGATCTGTTTCAGTTCAAGGACTACTTAGACTCAGAATGAACTCCTGCTGGATATATCTCACATTACAAATCTGCTTCAGTTCCAGCACTACTTAGACTCAGAATGTACTCCTGCTGGGTATGTCTCACATTACAAATCTGTTTCAGTTCCAGGACTACTTAGACTCAGAATGCACTCCTGCTGGGTATAGTTCACATTACAGATCTGTTTCAGTTCCAGGACTACTTAGACTCAGAATGTACTCCTGCTGGGTATACCTCACATTATAGATCTGTTTCAGTTGCAGGACTACTTAGACTGAGAATGTATTTCTGGTGGATATATCTCACAATACAAATCTGTATCAGTTCCAGGACTACTTAGACTCAGAATATACTCCTGCTGGATATATCTCATGTTACGGATCTGATTCAGTTCCAGGACTACTTAGACTCAGTATGTCCTCCTGCTGGGTATGGCTCATGTTATGGATCTGTTTCAGTTCTAGGACTACTTAGACTCAAAATGTACTCATTCTAGGTATGTATTTCAGTTCCAGGACTACTTAGAGTCAGAATTTACTCCTGCTGGGTATATCTCACATTATAAACCTGTTTCAGTTCCAGGACTACTTAGACTCAGAATGTACTCCTGCTGGGTATGTCTCACATTACAAATCTGTTTCAGTTCCAGGACTACTTAGAGTCAGAATGTATTCCTACTGGGTATATCTCATGTTATAAATCTGTTTCAGTTCCAGGACTAGTTAGATTCAAAATGTACTCGTGCTGGGTACATCTCACATTACAGATCTGTTTCAGTTCCAGGACTACTTAGACTCAGAATGTACTCCTGCTGGGTATATCTCACATTACAAATCTGCTTCAGTTCCAGCACTACTTAGACTCAGAATGTAGTCCTGATGGGTATGTCTCACATTACAAATCTGTTTCAGTTCCAGGACTACTTAGAGTCAGAATGTATTCCTGCTTGGTATATCTCACATTACAGATCTGTTTCAGTTCCAGGATTACTTAGACTCAGAATGTACTCCTGCTGGGTATATCTCACATTACAAATCTGCTTCAGTTCCAGCACTACTTAGACTCAGAATGTAGTCCTGCTGGGTATGTCTCACATTACAAATCTGTTTCAGTTCCAGGACTACTTAGACTCAGAATGTACTCCTGCTGGGTATATCTCACATTACAAACCTGCTTCAGTTCCAGGACTACTTAGACTCAGAATGTACTCCTGCTGGGTATGTCTCAGGTTATGGAACTGTTTCAGTTCCAGGACTATTTAGACTCAGAATGTACTCCTGCTGGGTATATCTCACATTACAAATCTGTTTCAGTTCCAGGACTACTTAGACTCAGAATGTACTCCTGCTGGGTATATCTCACATTACAAATATGTTTCAGTTTCAGGACTACCTGGACTCAGAAAGTACTCCTGATGGGTATGTCTCACGTTACAGATCTGTTT
Organism: Protopterus annectens; assembly: GCF_019279795.1. Taxonomy (NCBI): domain Eukaryota; kingdom Metazoa; phylum Chordata; order Ceratodontiformes; family Protopteridae; genus Protopterus; species Protopterus annectens. The sequence continues at coordinate 1,812,477,483 of NC_056744.1, forward strand.
CCGTTCCAGGAGTACTTAGACTCAGCATGTACTCCTGCTGGGTATATTTCACATTACAAATCTGTTTCAGTTCCATGACAACTTAGACTCAGAATGTACTCCTGCTGGGTATATCTCACATTACAAATCTGTTTCAGTTCCAGGACTACTTAGACTCAAAATGTGCTGCTGCTGGATATATCTCACATTACAAACCTGTTTCAGTTCTAGGACTACTTAGACTCAGAAAGTACTCCTGATGGGTATATCTCACATTACACATCTGTTTCAGTTCCGGGACTACTTAGAGTAAGAATCTACTCCTGTCGGGTATATCTCACATTACAAATCTGTTTCAGTTCCAGGACTACTTAGACTCAGAATGTACTCCTGCTGGGTATATCTTACATTACAGATCTGTTTCAGGTGCAGGACTACTTAGACTGGGAATGTACATCTGGTGGGTATATCTCACATTACAAATTTGTTTCAGTTCCAGGATTACTTCGACTCAGAATGTACTCCTGCTGGGTATATCTCACGTTACAAATCTGTTTCAGTTCCAGGACTACTTAGACTCAGAATGTACTCCTGCTTGGTATATCTCACATTACAGATCTGTTTCAGTCCCAGGACTACTTAGACTCAGAATGTACTACTGCTGGGTATAGCTCACATTACAGATCTGTTTCAGTTGCAGGACTACTTAGGCTGAGATTATACTCCTGGTGGGTATAAAACACATTACAAATCTGTTTCAGTTCCAGGATTACTTAGACTCAGAATGTACTCCTGCTGGGTATATCTCACATTACAAATCTGCTTCAGTTCCAGCACTACTTAGACTCAGAATGTAGTCCTGCTGGGTATGTCTCACATTACAAATCTGTTTCAGTTCCAGGACCACTTAGAGTCAGAATGTATTCCTACTGGGTATATCTCATGTTACAAATCTGTTTCAGTTCCACGACTACTTAGACTCAGAATGTACTCCTGCTGGGTATATCTCACATTACAAATCTGCTTCAATTCCAGCACTACTTAGACTCAGAATGTAGTCCTGCTGGGTATGTCTCACATTACAAATCTGTTTCAGTTCCAGGACTACTTAGAGTCAGAATATATTCCTACTTGGTATATCTCACATTACAAATCTGCTTCAAGTTCCAGCACTACTTAGACTCAGAATGTAGTCCTGATGGGTATGTCTCACATTACAAATCTGTTTCAGTTCCAGGACTACTTAGAGTTAGAATGGATTCCTACTGGGTATATCTCATGTTACAAATCTGTTTCAGTTGCAGGACTACTTAGACTCAGAATGTACTCATGCTGGGTACATCTCACATTACAGATCTGTTTCAATTGCAGGACTACTTAGGCTGAGATTATACTCCTGGTGGGTATATCTCACATTACAAATCTGTTTCAGTTCCAGCATTACTTAGACTCAGAATGTACTCCTGCTGGGTATATCTCACATTACAAATCTGTTTCAGTTCCAGGACTACTTAGACTTAGAATGTACTCCTGCTGGGTATATCTCACATTACAGATCTGTTTCAGTTCCAGGACTACTTAGACTCAGAATGTACTCCTGCTGGGTATGTCTCAGGTTATGGAACTGTTTCAGTTTCAGGACTACTTAGACTCAGAATGTACTCCTGCTGGGTATATCTCACATTACAAATCTGTTTCAGTTCCAGGACTACTTAGACTCAGAATGTACTCTTGCTGGGTATATCTCACATTACAAATCTGTTTCAGTTTCAGGACTACCTGGACTCAGAATGTACTCCTGATGAGTATGTCTCACATTACAGATGTTTCCGTTCCAGGAGTACTTAGAATCAGCATGTACTCCTGCTGGGTATATCTCACCTTACAAATCTGTTTCAGTTCCAGGACTACTTAGACTCAAAATGTATTGCTGCTGGATATATCTCACATTACAAACCTGTTTCAGTTCTAGGACTACTTAGACTCAGAATGTACTCCTGCTGGGTATATCTCACATTACAGATCTGTTTCAGTTCCAGGACTACTTAGAGTAAGAATCTACTCCTGCCGGGTATATCTCACATTACAAATCTGTTTCAGTTCCAGGACTACTTAGACTCAGAATGTACTCCTGCTGGGTATATCTTACATTTCAGATCTGTTTCAGGTGCAGGACTACTTAGACTGAGAATGTACTTCTGGTGGGTATATCTCACATTACAAATTTGTTTCAGTTCCAGGACTACTTCAACTCAGAATGTACTCCTGCTGGGTATATCTCACGTTACAAATCTGTTTCTGTTCCAGGACTACTTAGACTCAGAATGTACTCCTGCTTGGTATATCTCACATTACAGATCTGTTTCAGTCCCAGGACTACTTAGACTCAGAATGTACTCCTGTGGGTATATCTCACATTACAAATCTGATTCAGTTCCAGGACTACTTAGACACAGAATGTACTACTGCTGGGTATGGCTCACATTACAGATCTGTTTCAGTTGCAGGACTGCTTAGACTGAGAATGTACTCCTGGTGGGTATAGCTCACATTACAAATCTGTTTCAGTTCCAGGACTACTTAGAGTCAGAATGTACTCCTACTGGGTATATCTCACGTTACAAATCTGTTTCAGTTCCCGGACTACTTAGACTCAGAATGTACTCGTGCTGGGTACATCTCACATTACAGATCTGTTTCAGTTGCAGGACTACTTAGACTGAGATTATACTCCTGGTGGGTATATCTCACATTACAAATCTGTTTCAGTTCCAGGATTACTTAGACTCAGAATGTACTCCTGCAGGGTATATCTCACATTACAAATCTGTTTCAGTTCCAGGACTACTTAGACTGAGAATGCACTCCTGCTGGGTATATCTCACTTACAGATCTCTTTCAGTTCCAGGACTACTTAGACTCAGAATTAACTCCTGCTGGGTATATTTCACATTGCAAATCTGTTTCAGTTCCAGGACTACTTAGACTCAGAATGTACTCCTGCTGGGTATGTCTCACGTTACGGATCTGTTTCAGTTCCAGGACTACTTAGACTCAGAATGAACTCCTGCTGGGTATGTCTCACATTACAGATGTGTTTCAGTACCAGCACTACTTAGACTCAGAATGTACTCCTGCTGGGTATATCTCACACTACAAATCTGTTTCAGTTCCAGGACTACTTAGACTCAAAATGTACTGCTGCTGGTTATATCTCACATTACAGACCTGTTTCAGTTCTAGGACTACTTAGACTCAGAATCTACTCCTGCTGGGTATATCTCACATTACAAATTTGTTTCAGTTCTAGGACTACTTAGACTCAGAATGTACTCCTGCTGGGTATATCTCACGTTACAAATCTGTTTCAATTCTAGGACTACTTAGACTCAGAATGTACTCCTGCTGGGTATATCTCACATTACAGATCTGCTTCAGCTGCAGGACTACTTAGAATGAGAATGTACTCCTGGTGGGTATATCTCACATTACAAATCTGTTTCAGTTCCAGGACTACTTACACTCAGAATGCTCTCCTGCTTCGTATGTCTCACATTAAAATCTGTTTCAGTTCCAGGACTACTTAGACTCAGAATGTACTCCTGCTTGGTATGTATTTGAGTTCCAGAACTACTTAGAATCAGAATGTACTCCTGCTGGGTATATCTCACATTACAAACCTGCTTCAGTTCCAGAACTACTTAAACTCAGAATGTACTCCTGCTGGGTATATCTCACATTACAAATCTGTTTCAGTTCCAGGACTACTTAGACTCAGAATGTACTCCTGCTGGGTATATCTCACATTACAAATCTGTTTCAGTTTCAGGACTACCTGGACTCAGAATGTACTCCTGATGGGTATGTCTCACGTTACAGATCTGTTTCCATTCCAGGAGTACTTAGACTCAGCATGTACTCCTGCTGGGTATATCTCACATTACAGATCTGTTTCAGTTGCAGGACTACTTAGACTGAGAATGTACTTCTAGTGGGTATATCTCACATTACAAATTTGTTTCAGTTCCAGGACTACTTAGACTCAGAATGTACTCCTGCTGGGTATATCTCACGTTACAAATCTGTTTCAGTTCCAGGACTACTTAGACTCAGAATGTACTCCTGCTTGGTATATCTCAAATTAGAGATCTGTTTCAGTCCCAGGACTACTTAGACTCAGAATGTACTCCTGCTGGGTATATCTCATATTACAAATCTGAATCAGTTCCAGGACTACTTAGACTCAGAATGTACTACTGCTAGGTATAGCTCACATTACAGATCTGTTTCAGTTGCAGGACTACTTAGACTGAGAATGTACTCCTGGTGGGTATATCTCACATTACAAATCTGTTTCAGTTCCAGGACTACTTAGAGTCAGAATGTACTCCTACTGGGTATATCTCACGTTACAAATATGTTTCAGTTCCAGGACTACTTAGACTCAGAATGTACTTGTGCTGGATACATCTCACATTACAGATCTGTTTCAGTTGCAGGACTACTTAGACTCAGAATGTACTCCTGCTTGGTATATCTCACATTACAGATCTGTTTCAGTTCCAGGACTACGTAGACTCAGAATGCACTCCTGCTGGGTATATCTCACATTACAAATCTGCATCAGTTCCAGCACTACTTAGACTCAGAATGTAGTCCTGCTGGGTATGTCTCACATTACAAATCTGTTTCAGTTCCTGGACTACATAGAGTCAGAATGTATTCCTACTGGGTATATCTCATGTTACAAATCTGTTTCAGTTCCAGGACTACTTAGACTCAGAATGTACTCGTGCTGGGTACATCTCACATTACAGATCTGTTTCAGTTGCAGGACTACTTAGACTGAGATTATACTCCTGGTGGGCATATCTCACATTACAAATCTGTTTCAGTTCCAGGATTACTTAGACTCAGAATAGGTTCATAGGTTCATAGGTTCATACTAGGCTATCTGCCCAAGGGCATTTATAAGCCTAGCCCATAGTTATTTGGCTTTCGCCACCCCTTTAGTTTGAATAAAACTATGCCTATTATTTTGCTGTGCCTCTGTCAAGCAGTGACACTGAAGTAATCCCTGGGGTATATCTGCGATCCCCCATCCATTGGTCAAGATTCCTCTTGAACAAGGCCAGCGAGGTGCTCTGCCTCACATGTACCGGGATTTTGTTCCACAGCATAGGGAGTCTCTGGGTGATGAATCTGTCCCTCCAGCATGTTCTATTAATAACCGTGTCAAGGTTTAAGTCTCCGCCCTTGTGGTTCTGAGGGATCTAGATTTTTGAGGTGAAGCATATTCATCAAATCAGGGTTTGACATGGCCTTATATGTCAGGCACAGGTCACCTCTGAGCAAGCGGTATGAGACTGAATAGAGCTGGAGTTCTTTCAGTCGGGCAGCATAAGACATATTTTGAGACCCTTTATCCTTTTGGTGAGGAACTTTTGGGGCCTTTCCAGCTGCTGCAGGTGTCTGGTCAGATACATTCCGAATGGGGCATTGTACTCAATCATAGGTCTAATGAGTGATGAGTACAGGCGATGACCTCCCTTGATCTAGATGTGAATCCCTTCATGATCAGGTGGGCAATGTAGAAGGTTTTCCTAACTACTTTAGCAACATGAGTGTCAAGCGAAGGCTACTGTCAACCTGGGTCCCCAGATCCCTGATGACTTCTTCTGTGCTCAGTGGATTGCCACCTATATGGTAGCTAGGGTAACCTTGTTTTTCCCGAAGGGTATGACTATGCATTTCTTGGCATTTAACTTTAGGCCATGGCTCTGGCACCAGTTATCCGTTTCTGTGAGGCCCTTCTGAAGGATATCTGTGTCAGATGTGTTTTCGACTATGGCCCAGTTTGCAGTCATCTGCAAACTTTGTCAGCCATAACCCTCCTGTGTTTGCTTGTACTTCAGAAAAGTAGATGCCGAACAAGAGTGGACCCAGGACTGAGCCCTGTGGGACACCACTTGTGACAGGCTTTGAGTCTGACATGGCTCCAGCAACTCTGACCCTGTGGGTTCTGTCACTTAGCCAGTTTGCAACCCATCTTGTGATGTATGGGTTTAAATTCAAGCTGATGAGTTTTTTGATACCTGAGTGGGTATTGTGTCGAAGGCCTTTGCCAGGTCAAGGTAGGCTGTATGGACTGCCTTTCCTCATCAATGGCCTTGGTGACTGTCTCAAAAAGTCAACCAAGTTTAAAAGGCATGATCTGCCTTTGACAAAGCCAAACTGGGTTGGATCCAAAGTCTGCAAGTTCCCTATGTCTTTATTTATGAGTTCCATTATGATCCTCTCCATGGCTTTGCAGATAAGGCTTGTCAAGCTAATGGGACGGTAATTTCCAGGGTCGGTGGAGGCACCGCCCTTGTGAAGTGGGATCACAGTCGTCGCCACTCCTTGGTAATGTATCCTGAGGTGAGGCTAAGATTAAACAGTTGTCCTAACTGCGGGTTTAATTCCTCATTGAGTTCATGGAGGACACAGCCGGAGACACCATCCGGTCCCATGGATGCTGTGTTTTTTGCTTTGGAGAGAGCAGTTCTCACCTGGGCGTTGGAGGTGTTTGGGGGTCTACAATCCTCTGGTATAGATATCTCTCCTTTGGGGAGGGAGAAGTTTGCACTGAACCTGTCAGCCAGTATGTTGGCAATGTGTGTAGGTTCAGTAATCTTCACATCATTTTGAACTAATTCTGAGCATATCTGGGAGTTTCCTCCTAGGTTTCTAACATAGCTAAAGAAGGCCTTATGATTGTCTTTTGAATCCTTGGCGATTTTTCTCTCAAAATTTGCCTTGGATGATTTTATGAGAGCTCTTAGTTTTTACTTATAATGATCAAGGGTGTCTTACCTTTCAAGGATTTTGCTCTATCTTGTAGTAGCTTCCTCCTTTTGTTGTAGAGCTTGTTTATGGCTGGGGTCCACCAGACTGGGCTTGCCTTTGGTACAAAGAGTCTTAGTTTTGTTTGGGATTGCCTGATCCATGCAGTCCTGTAGGTGCTGGTAGAAGGCATTTGTAAGTGATTCAGCGGTTTGAGTAATGTTTACCACTGGCTCAGGGGCCTTAAAGGAGACCACACTAGTTTTTAGAAGTGTGAAGTCGGCTTTGAGAAGTTTTTCACTGTGGTCTTGTTTGTTTCAGGTGGGGCGGGATGAGGACCTCCAGCGAGATTAGTTTATGATCTGATCTCACCAGTGAGGGGTATACTTCGGTGTTGAACATTGTGATCCCATGTTCGTGATGATGAGATCAAGTATGTTTTCTCCTCTTGTGGGGATGGTGACTAGTTGTTCCATGGCATTTGAGTTTATGAACTCCAGGAACCTTTGGGCTAGAGTGTTTGGGCTTAAGTAGTGTTCCCAGTCTATATTAGGGTAGTTGAAGTCACCTAGTATGATGGTGTTTGGAGATACATTTATCCCCTCCATTGTTTTCAGGAAGGCCATGTGAGGTTCCTGAGTTTGAGAGGGTGGCCTGTAACATGCTACAAATTGCAGAGCAGTCTTGCCTATGGTTAATTGCACCTGGATGGTCTCCGATGCATCGTCGTTGCCACCAACCTTGAGGTGTGGGTGTCCTTTATGAATATGGACACCCTCCTTTCTTGGTGTTGTCCGGATTTTGGGGCGGGCATGATATGAGGTGAAACCTGCTAGTGCTGGGGTGCTCTCAGGAGCCTTGAACCAGGTTTCTGTCACAGCACAGACATCGATGTTCTCCATACTGAGAAGGGCCTCAGTCGTGCATCTTGAGATTGAGACTTCTGGCATTCAGCAGCATTACCCTTAGTTTTTTACTTTTTGTGTTCTAGGGTGGTAGGTTTAGAATTTGAGCCTTGCCTAAAAAGGCACTATGGGGTGGCAAGAGCCTTTGCCAATATCCGGAAGCCTAGGGGTGACAGGTGCAAGCCGTCCCTCGAAGCAGCGTGGCTTGTCCAGCATGTCATCCCAGGCAGACAGACATTGGATCCCCTTTGAATGACACCAGAATTTAAGCCAATTATTAAAGCTGATCATCTTATCACTGTATTGTGGCATCATTCTAGGTGAAGGTAGGATACTGCTCAAGGTCAGGGTCATACCTGCCTGGGCTACATAATCAGAGAGCTCCTCAATGTCTCTTTTCATGTAGTCGAAGGAGGTATGTCTCAGGTCGTTGACACCAGCGTGGACAATGACTGAGTCATACTTGTATCTCCTGTTGAGAGACATGAGTGCTTGTGTTATGTGGCGGATTCTAGCGCCCGACAGGCAGCTTACTGTGACCTTCTCCTTACTCAGTCTGGTGAGCGGGACGTCAGTGTGTCTGACTATTGAGTCACCTATGACAAGTATGTTTGGTGCTGTATTTGGCCTTAAGGGCAGTGACTGCTTTGCACACTGATTTTGTTGTTTATGTGTTGTTTGTGTGGTGTATTCAGTTTGCAGTTGCTTGGGTGTCTGCTTTGGAGGCCTTTGCTGTTTAGGTAAATTTTTACTCAGAGCCTCCGAGTATGTCTTATTGTGTTTATGTGTTTGATTCAGTGGTGTGGTTGAGTTATGTGAGACTGGTATTGTGGTGTGTGTAGTTGCCTTCTCCTCCTGCCTGGTCTTGCCAGTCCTGAGTTGAGAGAGCTCAGCCTCCAGTCTGGCTAAATAGCTGCATCTCTCACAAGTGTTAGTGTTACATGGGAGGAGGAGATGGTTGTCCGTGTACATGAGGCAATTGTAACATTGTCTCAGAATTCCCAGATTCACCAACCTGGGTATATCTCACATTACAAATCTGTTTCAGTTTCAGGACTACTTAGACTTAGAATGTATTCCTGCTGGGTATGTCTCACATTACAAATCTGTTTCAGTTCCAGGACTACTTAGACTCAGAATGTACTCATGCTGGGTATATCTCACATTACAGATCTGTTTCAGTTCCAGGACTACTTAGACTCAGAATGTACTCCTGCTGGGTATGTATTTGAGTTCCAGGACTACTTAGATTCAGACTGTACTCCTGCTGGGTATATCTCACATTACAAACCTGCTACAGTTCCAGGACTACTTAGACTCAGAATGTACTCCTGCTGGGTATATCTCACATTACAAATCTGTTTCAGTTCCAGGACTACTTAGACTCAGAATGTACTCCTGTTGGGTGTATCTCACATTACAAATATGTTTCAGTTCCAGGACTACTTAAACTCAGAATGTACTCCTGCTGGGTATATCTCACATTACAAATCTGTTTTAGTTTCAGGGCTACCTGGACTCAGAATGTACTCCTGATGGGTATATCTCACGTCACAGATCTGTTTCCGTTCCAACAGTACTTAGACTCAGCATGTACTCCTGCTGGGTATATCTCACATTACAAATCTGTTTCAGTTCCACAACAACTTAGACTCAGAATGTACTCCTGCTGGGTATATCTCACATTACAGATCTGTTTCAGTTGCAGGACTACTTAGACTGAGAATGTACTTCTAGTGGGTATATCTCACATTACAAATTTGTTTCAGTTCTTGGACTACTTAGACTCAGAATGTACTCCTGCTGGGTATATCTCACATTACAGATTTTTTTCAGTTCCAGGACTACTTAGACTCAGAATGTACTCCTGCTTGGTATATCTCACATTACAGATCTGTTTCAGTCCCAGGACTACTTAGACTCAGAATGTACTCCTGCTGGGTATATCTCACATTACAAATCTGATTCAGTTCCAGGACTACTTAGACTCAGAATGTACTACGGCTGGGTATAGCTCACATTACAGATCTGTTTCAGTTGCAGGACTACTTAGACTGAGAATGTACTCCTGGTGGGTATATCTCACATTACAAATCTGTTTCAGTTCCAGGACTACTTAGGGTCAGAATGTACTCCTACTGGGTATATCACACATTACAAATCTGTTTCAGTTCCAGGACTACTTAGACTCAGAATGTACTCGTGCTGTGTACATCTCACATTACAGATCTGTTTCAGTTGTAGGACTACTTAGACTGAGATTATACTCCTGGTGGGTATATTTCACATTACAAATCTGTTTCAGTTCCAGGACTACTGAGAATCAGAATGTACTCCTGCTGGGTATGTCTCAGGTTACGGATCTGTTTCAGTTCCAGGACTACTTAGACTCAGAATGTACTCCTGCTGGGTATATCTCACATTACAAATCTGTTTCAGTTTCAGGACTACTTGGACTCAGAATGTACTCCTGATGGGTATGTCTCATGTTACAGATCCGTTTCCGTTCCAGGAGTACTTAGACTCAGCATGTACTCCTGATGGGTATATCTCACATTACAGATCTGTTTCAGTTCCAGGACTACTTAGACTCAGAATGTACTCCTGCTGGGTATATCTCACAGTACAGATTTTTTTCAGTTCCAGGACTACTTAGACTCAGAATGTACTCCTGCTGGGTATATCTCACATTACAGATCTGTTTCAGTTCCAGGACTACTTAGACTCAGAATGTTCTCCTGCTGGATATAGCTCACATTACTGATCTGTTTCTGTTCTAGGACTACTTAGACTCTGAATGTACTCCTGCTGGGTATATCTCACATTACAAATCTGTTTCAGTTCCAGGACTACTTAGACTCAAAATGTACTGCTGCTGGATATATCTCACATTACAAACCTGTTTCAGTTCTAGGACTACTTAGACTCAGAATGTACTCCTGCTGGGTATATCTCACATTACACATCTGTTTCAGTACCAGGACTACTTAGAGTAAGAATCTACTCCTGCCGGGTATATCTCACATTACAAATCTGTTTCAGTTCCAGGACTACTTAGACTCAGAATGTACTCCTGCTGGGTATATCTTACATTACAGATCTGTTTCAGGTGCAGGACTACTTAGACTGAGAATGTACTTCTGGTGGGTATATCTCACATTACAAATTTGTTTCAGTTCCAGGACTACTTCGACTCAGAATGTACTCCTGCTGGGTATATCTCATGTTACAAATCTGTTTCAGTTCCAGGACTACTTAGACTCAGAATGTACTCCTGCTTGGTATATCTCACATTACAGATCTGTTTCAGTCCCAGGACTACTTAGACTCAGAATGTACTACTGCTGGGTATAGCTCACATTACAGATCTGTTTCAGTTGCAGGACTACTTAGGCTGAGATTATACTCCTGGTGGGTATAAAACACATTACAAATCTGTTTCAGTTCCAGGATTACTTAGACTCAGAATGTACTCCTTCTGGGTATATCTCACATTACAAATCTGCTTCAGTTCCAGCACTACTTAGACTCAGAATGTAGTCCTGCTGGGTATGTCTCACATTACAAATCTGTTTCAGTTCCATGACCACTTAAAGTCACAATGTTTTCCTACTGGGTATATCTCATGTTACAAATCTGTTTCAGTTCCAGGACTACTTAGAGTCAGAATATATTCCTACTTGGTATATCTCACATTACAGATCTGTTTCAGTTCCAGGACTACTTAGACTCAGAATGTACTCCAGCTGGGTATATCTCACATTACAAATCTGCTTCAGTTCCAGCACTACTTAGACTCAGGATGTAGTCCTGATGGGTATGTCTCACATTACAAATCTGTTTCAGTTCCAGGACTACTTAGAGTCAGAATGGATTCCTACTGGATATATCTCATGTTACAAATCTGTTTCAGTTGCAGGACTACTTAGACTTAGAATGTACTCATGCTGGCTACATCTCACATTACAGATCTGTTTCAATTGCAGGACTACTTAGGCTGAGATTATACTCCTGGTGGGTATATCTCACATTACAAATCTGTTTCAGTTCCAGCATTACTTAGACTCAGAATGTACTCCTGCTGATTATATCTCACATTACAAATCTGTTTCAGTTCCAGGACTACTTAGACTTAGAATGTACTCCTGCTGGGTATATCTCACATTACAGATCTGTTTCAGTTCCAGGACTACTTAGACTCAGAATGTACTCGTTTCAGTTTCAGGACTACTTAGACTCAGAATGTACACCTGCTGGGTATATCTCACATTACAAATCTGTTTCAGTTCCAGGACTACTTAGACTCAGAATGTACTCCTGCTGGGTATATTTCACATTACAAATCTGTTTCAGTTCCAGGACTACTTAGACTCAGAATGTACTCGTTTCAGTTTCAGGACTACTTAGACTCAGAATGTACTCCTGCTGGGTATATCTCAGGTTATGGAACTGTTTCAGTTCCAGGACTACTTAGACTCAGAATGTACTCCTGCTAGGCATATCTCACATTACAAATCTGTTTCAGTTCCAGGACTACTTAGACTCAGAATGTACTCGTTTCAGTTTCAGGACTACTTAGACTCAGAATGTACACCTGCTGGGTATATCTCACATTACAAATCTGTTTCAGTTCCAGGACTACTTAGACTCAGAATGTACTCCTGCTGGGTTTTTCACATTACAAATCTGTTTCAGTTCCAGGACTACTGAGACTCAGAATGTACTCCTGCTGGGTATGCCTCAGGTTACGGATCTGTTTAAGTTCCAGGACTACTTAGACTCAGAATGTACTCCTGCTGGGTATATCTCACATTACAAATCTGTTTCAGTTTCAGGACTACTTGGACTCAGAATGTACTCCTGATGGGTATGTCTCACATTACAGATCCGTTTCCGTTCCAGGAGTACTTAGACTCAGCATGTACTCCTACTGGGTATATCTCACATTACAGATCTGTTTCAGTTCCAGGACTACTTAGACTCAGAATGTACTCCTGCTGGGTATATCTCACATTACAGATTTTTTTCAGTTCCAGGACTACTTAGACTCAGAATGTACTCCTGCTGGGTATATCTCACATTACAGATCTGTTTCAGTTCCAGGACTACTTAGACTCAGAATGTTCTCCTGCTGGGTATAGCTCACATTACAGATCTGTTTCTGTTCTAGGACTACTTAGACTGAGAATGTACTCCTGCTGGGTATACCTGACATTACAGATCTGTTTCTGTTCTAGGACTACTTAGACTCAGAATGTACTCCTGCTGGGTATACCTGACATTACAGATCTGTTTCAGTTCCAGGAGTACTTAGACTCAGAATGTACTCCTGCTGGGTATATTTCACATTACAAATCTGTTTCAGTTTCAGGACTACTTGGACTCAGAATGTACTCCTGATGGGTATGTCTCACGTTACAGATCCGTTTCCGTTCCAGGAGTACTTAGACTCAGCATGTACTCCTGCTGGGTATATCTCACATTACAGATCTGTTTCAGTTCCAGGACTACTTAGACTCAGAATGTACTCCTGCTGGGTATATCTCACATTACAGATTTTTTTCAGTTCCAGGACTACTTAGACTCAGAATGTACTCCTGCTGGGTATATCTCACATTACAGATTTTTTTCAGTTCCAGGACTACTTAGACTCAGAATGTACTCCTGCTGGATATATCTAACATTACAGATCTGTTTCAGTTCCAGGACTACTTAGACTCAGAATGTTCTCCTGCTGGGTATAGCTCACATTACAGATCTGTTTCTGTTCTAGGACTACTTAGACTGAGAATGTACTCCTGCTGGGTATACCTGACATTACAGATCTGTTTCTGTTCTAGGACTACTTAGACTCAGAATGTACTCCTGCTGGGTATACCTGACATTACAGATCTGTTTCAGTTCCAGGAGTACTTAGACTCAGAATGTACTCCTGCTGGGTATATCTCACATTACAGATCTGTTTCAGTTCTAGGACTACTTAGACTCAGAATGTATTTCTGCTGGGTATATCTGACATTACAGATCTGTTTCAGTTCCAGGACTACTTAGACTCAGAATGTACTCCTGCTGGTTGCCATTTTGTAACTGCAACGCATGTTCTTCTTTTTCTTTCCTGCACCTAGTTACTGTATCTCCATCAGAAACTCTTTTTACCCCTATGTCTTATACCTCTTTAGGATCTCTGTTGTAAATACTAGAAATATGACTGTAGCAGGGGTCCGCTACAAATGCTGTCATGCTAGTACCTCATGTCACATTTGCTTGGGGTCACTAGGTGTCTAGTGGCCTAATTCTCACTAGCCCAAGCTTATCTAATTAACATTAGCCCTCCCATTACTCTAACCTAGTGAGCTGCATAGCTCTAACTCTAACCCTAAAACTTCCACCCAGCCCCTAACCTTAACCTCAACCCTCACTCTCTAACGCTAACTGTAAGACACCCTTCTACTGCCAAACCCTATTTTCCCTGATCTCTTCCTAAACCTAAAACTTTACTCCTGTCCCTAAACCTAAAGTCCCTGATTGCTTCTTAATTCTAAAGCTTCACCCCCCCAAAAAAAAAATCACTACTATTTGTCCCTAAATCTAAAACTTCAGTCCTGCTCCTTAACACTAAAACTCCTCCCTAAACCTAAATTTGTTCCTGATTGCTGCTTCACACCTATTCCCCAAGTCCCACCATAGAGCTGTTCAAGCAGAGAGAATAGAGCTGCCACACTTATGTTGCCCGAACACAGAGCCAGGTTCAAGCAAAAGCAGATGCCTGTGTGAGCTGCAAGGCCCCCTGCATCCCTGTTTGTGAAACAGTGATGTTTGAGCAACTGTGACTCCAGCACTTGAGTCCACTCTTGTAGCCTACTTGTTTAGCTAAGTGCAGATTCTCTTACTAACTGTTAAAGGGAGAATGTGAGTGCTGCAGCTTTCAGAACACTTTTTCATTTTTTGTCACCAATGTGTACGTTAAGTAATATACTGGGGGGCCATGTCGCTGAATCTGCACTCATCTGCTGTTTTTTGTGTAAATATCCTGTTTTTACTTTCAGAGCGTCCCGCTCTCAGTCTGCCAAGTAAGACCATCCATTGTGATGTCATCAGCCATAGTCCCAAATGTGACCATGCTTGAACTTTCCCAAACTGTTTTCATTCCCTACAGAAAATGGATGCAATGTGGCATTGGTCCGATATAGTCACACTCCAAAAATTGCACAACTGTATTACTTTGTTCGTCTTTCTGTGATGTGTGTGTTTTGTTGTTTGTCTTTTGTCTTTTCCCGGTTAGGTGTGTCTACAAATTACCGTGGCTGTGTTAAAAACATGTTTGCAAATGATAAAGAAAAGTTAAATACAGCACTAACAGCAGAATCAGTACAGTAAGGTTCTGTACAGATTGTTTCCTTATCAGCAATACTGGTACTGTTAGTAAGGCACTGCATTGATCAGTTCATCGTTACTCTAAACTGCTTTGTTTACTAATCAGGAAGAGAGCAATGATAAAAAAAGTCCAAAATGAGTAACAATTATTTAAATATAACTAAATCTGTTGAAAAACAAATAGGACAAGGGGCTTTACGTCTTAACAATTATTTAAATA
Organism: Protopterus annectens; assembly: GCF_019279795.1. Taxonomy (NCBI): domain Eukaryota; kingdom Metazoa; phylum Chordata; order Ceratodontiformes; family Protopteridae; genus Protopterus; species Protopterus annectens. The sequence continues at coordinate 1,812,492,786 of NC_056744.1, forward strand.
TAACTAAATCTGTTGAAAAACAAATAGGACAAGGGGCTTTACATCTTAACAATTATTTAAATATAGCTAAATCTGTTGAAAAACAAATAGGACAAGGGGCTTTACATATTAACAATTATTTAAATATAACTGTAAATCTGTTGAAAAACAAATAGGACAAGGGGCTTTACATCTTAACAATTATTTAAATATAACTAAATCTGTTGAAAAACAAATAGGACAAGGGGCTTTACATCTTAACAATTATTTAACTATAACTAAATCTGTTGAAAAACAAATAGGACAAGGGGCTTTACATCTTAACAATTATTTCAATATAACTAAATCTGTTGAAAAACAAATAGGACAAGGGGCTTTACATCTTAACAATTATTTAACTATAACTAAATCTGTTGAAAAACAAATAGGACAAGGGGTTTTACATCTTAACAATTATTTAAATATAACTAAATCTGTTGATAAACAAATAGGACAAGGGGCTTTACATCTTAACAATTATTTAACTATAACTAAATCTGTTGAAAAACAAATAGGACAAGGGGCTTTACATATTAACAATTATTTAAATATAACTGTAAATCTGTTGAAAAACAAATAGGAGAAGGGGCTTTACATCTTGCATTTTTTGTGAGTAAAAAATACAGAACTCTTAGGGTATAGCATTATAGACTGACTGTAACAGTATTACAAAGCCCAGTGTCCAGGTATCACCCTTTTTTCTAAAGATGAGGGAAATCTCTTTTTCAGTTAGTAGTATTCACATAAAGTCTCACTGTAGGTGTGAATAACGTGTAGTGGAGCTTGTCAAATGTTAGCTTCTTTCAGGTTTCAGCAGCAGAGCTTTCAATCGCTTGTCTCCAGGCACAGATAGAGAACGGTAGTCAGGCACACGTTTTGAACTGTTAATTTCTGTAATTTGCCATGGTGACAGAATAGAAGAATGTGAAGTAACGTTCACTTTCAGATGTAAAAGAAGTCAATAATTTATTAACATTATTTGAATGTGTTTCACCACTTTTTTAAGTTATTGACAAACAAATGGTCAGGGTACAATGGTGCAATACAATACAAGCTTCTTAAATTAATGTCGGCCTGGTACTGATTTTGTGGATGCGACTGAAGTGCTAAAGCACCAACGAGCCAGTGCGCCTATTGACTTTGCTGCAGCAAACTACTTTTTACAGTTTTTCACATGTAAGAAATCACAGGTTTGACAAAAGAAACTTAGCAGCAACATCAGTACTGTAATATTCTGTACCACCGACCTAATGGCAGGAAGAGTCAAACATTGGCAACTATTTTAAATACTATTCTAATTCTCTTGGAAAGTTGAACAGGCTTTCCATCAATGTGCTTATTCTGAGCAAGAAGTATGAAACTAATATATGGATGGCATTGTTCATCGGCTGCAATCCTTAGTGTTTTACCAGTAAATCAAACATTTTGCCAGGGAATGGGCAAAATCAGTGTCCTTCTACAAAATTAGAGACAGCTGAGAAGTATGCTTATTACCAAAGTGTGTTCCTTCAAATCACAACTTTAGGGATGAAGCAAAAATGCTAGGCAAAATAAGGGGCAGTTGAAAGGTTTATTTATTGTTGTGGTGTGTTCTTTGACAATGCTATACTTTACTTCCATTCAGTTACATGTCGCTGGGTTGATCAGTACTTGTAAAGAACGTTATTCTTCAGCATAAATTTACTTTTCTGTGTCATAGCTTGATGCACAGAATTATATTGCAACTTGCTTCTGTTCCCTTGTTTACCATCATAAATTTCATTGTAATTGATGATAAATCTCTCTGTCCAGAGCATTTTGTTTATCTGCTGGTGGGGATATAAGAAATACAAGGCATCTGGGTCTTTCATGGAAAAAAAGGAAAGACAGCATACCTCTCAACTGTACAGATTTTCACAGAGTTTCTAGATTTTTGCCTCATATTGTTGGTCTGTTTTTCACAAAAACTGAGGTTTTCTGACAAATCATTGAAGACTGAAGTGAGAAAATTTCATACCCTTCAAAACTTCATGCTAATGCCAAACCTGTTATTTTATCAACTTTCTAAGTGTGTAAGAGCAGTATTTAAAAGCTGTCACTGTTTAGAGGGCCTTCCCCCCATTATTTATGGCTTTGTCCAGACTTCTTACTTTAAAAGGTTGAGATGTTTGATCTCTGCTCATGATTCTCTAAGATTCTGAAGAAAAGGACAGTATTTTAAGTTTTTCCTGTTAGCTTAGGGTCTTTAGGTTAGTGATCTGTTTATTTAGTCACATCTGGGGTCTTGCTAGTTGTTTTATATGTCTACTGAAGTACCTCCTAAAGGGAACATTATGCTCAATAATTGGCCTAATCAGTGCTGGTTATACAGAAACCTTGACTTCTCTAGATCTGGATTATATTCTGTTGGACAGTAGCAACAATAAGAAGGATTTTCTGGCTACCATTGTCATGATGACTGGAAGATAAGTGATTATAGGCCCATGAGTCACGGTCCCTAACAACATTTTCATTTGAACTGGGGTCTTGTCTATGCTGTATGTTTGGGGGAGGGGATGCCTACCAAATATCACAATATTGCACCTTTTTACATTAATTTGAGCTTGTTTTCAGTACACCAGTTATTTATGTGTGTATGTTCTTGTAGAAGGGTAAAAGTATCAGGAGGAGGGGTTGTTTATTTATTAACATTAGATTACCTAGAAAGTCTGACTGGGTAGAAGCTCATTTTCAGTGGAGGTCCAGAGAGAAAAGCTCAAAATTATTACAAAACCTTTTAAGAATAATAATTTTACTATCTGCAAAAGTAAAACAGAAACATCTGCAGTTTGAATAATTATAACAAATTAGACATAATATAAAAACATTGGTTAAGAATTGATGCAGGTTATATGACAATCATTTAATAGTTACAGAAATTTTAGACAATTTGTAGAGAGATTCAAGGTAGGTTACTCGAATGCAAACAGGAATTGCAATATGAAGTGTGAGAAAAACGGGCTTATGATATATTTAGAGAGAAAGTCAGGGAGAGAATATGATAGAAGTAAGGAAATAAATGAAAAATGGAGAGTAAGGAGGTTTAAGGAATGTAAATCCACAAAACCAAATGAAACCAAGAAGTGCACAAAAAAGCTTAAGCCTTCACAAACAGGTGCTGGATTTATTTTTCAAACTGCAATTAAGTGCTTTCATTCCAAAAAGCATTTACAAGGAACTTCATCAGACAATTACAAAAAAATGACTACCTGGTTAAATACCTTTAAAACATGACATCACTTCCTGACTCATATTTAAAAGCACAGTGTCTTACACATAAAAAGATGTGATTTAAAAACATATACATTAAGAAAAAGTGAAACATGTAAATGTGCGTAAATTGTAAACATACATTAAAAACTATGAAGTATTTTAAAAAACAAACACAAAAAATGTGTATTCATACTATTTACATACATATGAAGTTTCTAACTTAACAATGCTTCAGAAAATGCTTTTTGGAATGAAAGTGCTTACTTGCAGTTTGAAAAATAAATCCAGCACCTGTTTGTGAAGGCTTGAGCTTTTTTGTGCAGGTTTAAGGAATGAAAAGGTACTTGTTCACATTTAGAGATATAGTTAATCCTGGTTTGAGCAAGAACAGAGCAGGATTTTAGCTAGGAAGTCTTTCAGACTGGTTTGAAAGATGGGAGGGACCTGACCTGATGGATACAGGTAAGCAGTTCCAGGCCGTAGCAACCTTGTACGAATGCAGATAATGCCCAGCAGATTTGACAGGTTTGTAGACAGACAGGAGATTTTGGTCAGTGGATTGCAATGACCAACTGCCTGGGAACATAGTTGTGTAGAATGTGTTTTACTGCTGGCCAGGCAGATGGATGCTGGATAATTTTATAGGTGGTAAGCTGTGTATATGTTAGTCGATGAGGCATTCTAACCAGTTTGGGCTTTCCAGTGCTATACAGTGGTGGATTCTGAAAGGGGTATTTGCTGCAAATTTAGCAACTTCTTATAGCATTGTTCAAGTTTTAATTTTTGTGAGCCTGGAGGTTAGGAAGGATGAAAGCACCATAAAGAAGTGTGGGGAGGAGAGAAATAGTGTCAAGTGAAGTTTTAGCTGTGTCAGTAAGAAAATATTTGGCTCTGTAAAGCATCCCTAGTTTTTTATTAGTTTTTCTTGTGCAATTTTTTATTTGCAGGTGGAATGTTAGATTACCATCCACTATCACCCCTAATAATTTGCTATCAGAAGTAACTCCAATGGTTGCATTATCAAGATAGAGGACTTTACATTTTGTTTTTTTTTTTCATATGGGAGGGATTTGGGGGAAAAGAGTAGTAGTTTGGTCTTTTTTGGGTTGAGCATAAGTTGTAAGTTACCATGCCATGTTTCAGTGGTGGTTAAAGCTTAACAATAACTCCCAGTTTGTAGGCGTCTACAATCCATCAGGTGTGTGTGTGTGTGTGTGTGTGTGTGTGTCTGTGTGTGTTGCCCTAAGTAGAGATAGCAAGTTGGTTAATTTCCTCAGGCTCAAATCCTGTGGGTTCTAATCCCACACCTTGTAGATGGCTTGCTAATACTGGGTAGTACTTTAAGGGCTGGGGGTGCTACAGTCTTGAGTGTGTTCTCTTTGGATCAGATGCCTCATAACTATAAACCCATTGTTTGGTTTGCCATCTATACCAGCAATGTATTCTTCAAGGGCGGCAGCCACTGAATCTGTCGATGAAACACTGAAATTTAAAGTAGTTTGCTTGCAGCAACCTCTTCATTAGTTACATGTTTAATGTGGAATTATTGAGATTACTTTTACTGCTGCAGAAATCATGCATATTAACTGACACCAAGTAGCCTTTTATGGTTCAAATGTTCTGAAATTAGCAGTTTTACCCTTATTGGTGCATATGTTTTGTTTCATTGATAATTGGAGAAATGTTCAAACCTACAACGTTAAAACACACAGTAACAAGTGGTGTTTTACTATACAAGGAATATAATGTAATACAATCAAGATGGAACATCAAAGAATACACGTGTATGCATGATCCTACAAATGTGTGCAAGGGGCCAATAGTTTGAAATCAGCCCAAAGGTAAACTTTTTTCTCCAATGACCAGATGCATTTTCTTTGATTGTGTGTTTCAATGCCATTTCAATTCATGTAAGTTTTAATGGTAGAGAAGTTTACTGTTCATGCTAGGTCTGTTTTCATTGTGAGACCATACTGTTTTGTTTAGCAAATGTCTATGTATGTATGTGCTGTAACATCTGAAAGAAATGTTTTACAGCTCTTGAATCATTTTTGAAGAGAAGAAGAAGAAAAGAGTACACACACTGGAGGTTTGAGCAGTGTTTATGGTAAATGAGGACAAGCAGCCAAGTAATGGATACTGGAATGGCTGCACTGTGGGCCGCTGCCTGTAAAGGGGGCCCCAACCCATTACCCTGCCTAGAGCCCCATTTGACCATGATCTGGCTCTGGCCTTCAGACCTGAGTTGATGGATTTTGCTTGTGCACCAGTTAGCATTCCAGCATGTAACTTATGGATTTACATTTAGTTTGATTAGTTTGTCGATATGTGTGAGTGTGCATGTAACTTATGGTTTTACATTTAGTTTGTCGATATGTGTGAGTGTGCATGTAACTTATGGTTTTACATTTAGTTTGTCGATATGTGTGTGTGTGTGCATGTAACTTATGGATTTACATTTAGTTTGATTAGTTTGTCAATATGTGTGAGTGTGCATGTAACTTATGGATTTACATTTAGTTTGATTAGTTTGTCAATATGTGTGAGTGTGCATGTAACTTATGGATTTACATTTAGTTTGATTAGTTTGTCAATATGTGTGAGTGTGGGATAGTACCACAGGCCTTGACCAGATCAATGTTTGCTCTTTTTAGTCTTTTGTTCTCATCTAAAGCCTTAGTGACATTTTCTAAGAAGCCGACTAAGTTAAGCAGACAAATTTACCCTTCACAAATCCAAACTGATTTGGGTCATGAGGTTGTGGGTTGCCAAAACAATTATTTTTGAGGTCTATAGTGACATGTTTCACTGTATTGCAGACTAGTCTAGTAAGGCTTATTAACATATAGTTACTAGAATTAATTGTGGAACCACCTTTATGAAGGGGGACAACCAAGGCTATTCTCTATATGTCTTGCATGAAGTCACGTGAGAGGCTAAGGATGAACAGATTTAGGAGTATATCTAAAATACAGTGGTTTATAATGGCACTTTATAAGAGGCTAAGGATGAACAGATTTAGGGCTATATCTAAAATACAGTGGTTTATAATGGCACTTTATAAGAGGTTAAGGATGAACAGATTTAGGGCTATATCTAAAATACAGTGGTTTATAATGGCACTTTATAAGAGGCTAAGGATGAACAGATTTAGGACTATATCTAAAATACAGTGGTTTATAATGGCACTTTATAAGAGGCTAAGGATGAACAGATTTAGGACTATATCTAAAATACAGTGGTTTATAATGGCACTTTATAAGAGGCTAAGGATGAACAGATTTAGGACTATATCTAAAATACAGTGGTTTATAATGGCACTTTATAAGAGGCTAAGGATGAACAGATTTAGGACTATATCTAAAATACAGTGGTTTATAATGGCACTTTATAAGAGGCTAAGGATGAACAGATTTAGGACTATATCTAAAATACAGTGGTTTATAATGGCACTTTATAAGAGGCTAAGGATGAACAGATTTAGGACTATATCTAAAATACAGTGGTTTATAATGGCACTTTATAAGAGGCTAAGGATGAACAGATTTAGGACTATATCTAAAATACAGTGGTTTATAATGGCAAGGAAATACCCAAGCAATGTTGGCTACACAAAACTGTTTTTACCTCCAACAGCTGGGAGATCGTCACTGGAGGAGAGTGGAAGATGTGTAATATACTAGTGTACCATACACGTAAAGACAACACACTGTTTTTACTGTCTGTATTTCAAGAAAGACATCTTCAAAATGCTCAAGCTAATTAACTTAGTTTTTCTGCATGTGTTGTAAACATGGCTCTGATAAATTTAAAATGCATTCCAGTTCAAGTTTCTGCCTTAATATTGGCAAGTAGAGCAAAGATTTCAGGTAGCATGTGATGCAAAATAGCAATGTACTATGTATATATACATACATTTTTTTTAATGACAATATTGAACACAAGTCTACATATGATAACTTTACCTAAACGTACAGCATAGAAACTTTGAAACTAATCACTTTTAAATTGTGACTATGCAGACTGGATACGGTGTAACAGTTGGTTTCGCTATCAAAATGTAACAATTAAGTGTTCAGCCTCAGCTTAGTAACTAAAAGAAAGATACTGTATCAGACTGCAGCAGACCAAGTTTAACTACTTATATTCACAATTATTTCCAACCTCCATTATGATCAAGAATTTCAGAACTCAACTTGGCAACTGGAGATGACTAAAACAATGCTATTATACATCTGTAGAAAGAAATAGCTGTTTTGGCTCACTGCTTTCAACCATTTGTTATGTATGCTTATACCCAAGCTAATAACTTATAACATTATTCAGAACATTCTGGTTCAGAATATCTCAATCACTATAAGTGAATGGCTGCATTCTTGTTTTCGGGTACTTGTTGTCTGCTACTGAAAGATGGTGACCATGCAATTGCCTGCATAAGCTTGTTAGATTATCTGTTGAAGCAGTCATGCTGCTGATCTGAATCCAAAGTGTTCATCTCCCTTCTTACGTTCTACTGTGTATTCATTTATCAGTCACCCTCTCCAGAACTTTTATACAGTACAACAGGAGTTTGATAGCTCTGTAATGAACACAGTTGTGAATGTTACCTTTGCACTTGAACACTGGCACTAATATGCTTATTCACCAGTCACCTGAGATGCACCTTTCTCTCCACATTGCCATGAGTACCACCCAAAGCCAATTCTCTTCCATCTCAGCCAGTATCCTTATTGTATCAGCTGTGACCTCATCTGCGCCTGCTCCTTCCTCCCTGACTTCATTTTCCTTAGAGCTGTGGAGATGTTGTTTGTGTTCCACTGTTGCAGTCATCACATTTGGGTTATCCCTGCCAGGGTAGCCCTCAGTCGGCCTGAATACCAGAAGCTTAGTATTTGTGTGTCGGTTGCTGTCGCTTCAGGGCTGACGTCAGGTTGTCAGTATTCAGAAGCTGCTGGAAGTACTCCTTCTATGTGCCTTTCATGTCCTGTGGACTGGTGAGCAGGTTGTTGTTAGCATTCCTTACCCTCCATTGTCTGGCAGCTCATTTGGTCGACAACCAGTATTCAAGGCAAACAACTGGGATTTGCCCCCCCCCCTCCAATGTTGTGTGACCCTGGAGTTGATATATATATATATATATATAAATATATATATATATATATATATATATATATATATATATATATATATATATATAATATATATATATATATATATATATGGGGTGTGGGGAGCACAGCCCCCCACATTGGGGGGTGTGGGGGCGAATCCCCCCACCTATTTTCATTTAAAATGTGTAGTTTTTGTTACATTTTCATGTTTTAAACAGGAAAGTAAATAATGTGGGAAGAAATAGCCAGGGAATTGTTATGGCTAGGCTTGTATAGGCCCTAGGGCTGATAGCCTAGTACCAACCTATGAACCTATGAAATAGGTGGGGGAGGCTTTGACCCCCACACCCCCCTAGCTATATATATCAACTCCAGGGTCGCACAAAATTAGGGTGGGGGACAAATCCCTGTTAAGTGCCTTGAATATCGGTTGCCGACCAAATGAGCTGTCGACCAAATAAATGTTGATCACATGGTCTGTCAATCTTATGAAGTAGACCCATATATATATATATATATATATATATAAAAAGACATATGTTTATATATATATGAGAAATGTTTTTATATATATATATATATATATATATATATATATATATATATATATATATATATATATATATATATATATATACATACACACATATATACATATAAATTTATATAAATATATATATATATATATATGCATATAAATTTATATATATATATATATATATATATATATACCATCACATGGTCGAATCGTTATTAGACGAATACTGATAAATTCAAACCGTGTAGCCGAATCGCGCAATATTGGCATGTAAAAATGTTAAAATGGAAACGTGTGGTGTCAAATTCGATGTTTTCGAATCACTGCATATTTCCAAGTGTAAGTCTGTATAAGGTAATTGTAGTAGCAGAATAGCGAAAGTACAATATTAGTCCGCATAGCATAATGTCAGCAGTAGAGTCATTATGTGAGTTGTGCAGGAGTGGAAACACTTCCACATATTTTTTTTTTTGATATGCTACATAAGTGCCAATCCAAATATAGTGAACTTGTTTAAACCAAACCCTTCTGGTGTAGGTAACGTTGCTGATTCCTTTTCATGTGATCTGCAAACAAGATATGGCTGGTGTAAATGTTAGTTACCAAAGTTATGAATACATTAAAAGGATCAGTGCTGTGCTGATAGAGTCACAAATCCACATGGTGTCATTTCCTCTCGTCTAGCTAACAATTTTTGAAAGACATGCTCTTTATCATGTAACCGCCATCTTTTTGGAGAAGACTGCAAATGACATATGTCTATTCTTGATGTCTTCAACATGGTTCTGCTCCAGTTGAATGGCATGTAACACGTCAAGCATAAATAATCTTTGTTTACCCATTAAACTCCTAAGATGCCTATCAACTGAATTTTGGGTTTGAGGATAACCCAATGTAAACGTATCAAATTGGTTCCAGAAAGAAATTTCAGTGGTGGAACCCTTTCTGATGCAATACCTCTCATGTCATACCTCCTGGGTCTTCCAATCAGATAGTTTTCCTTGAAGAATGTGTAAAGTGCCTGACCAAATTCCAGCATGTCTTTCTTAATATCTGAAAATGTACCACTAATATCAGAAGGGGTAATAAATGCTAGCGTTGGTATTTGCTTACAAAGTGATGAAAATGTAAAACTGGTTCCAAATTCTTTGGCTAGATGCAGCCTTTGTATTTGACACCATATAATTTGGCAGAAATGGAACCAGCACCCCTTGGAAACACTACCAGTGCATTTTTTATTGCATTAACAGCTCCCTTTTCAAAATCTGATAAAACCATATGTGACATCAGTTGTAAACTGTGATGATTTCACAAGTTAGTGACCAAAGACCACAACTGGTCATAGCACTCTTCAGTTGTACAAGGGATTATACCATACACTGCAGGTACTATCTCTCTACTTTAACTAAAGTCTAATGGACAGTGGGTAGTATAAACTTGCCAACACTCCCTTGTGCTTATTGGTAACGTACCATCAACAAGGATAAACTCAGAGGTGCACAACATTTTTCTGCACTCTACATTTGTACACTCAGTTTCAATTAGCATTGTATACACATATACTGCTTTGATTTTAACTGTTATGTAGACTGCATTTCTCTATCTTGCAATTACTGCATCACACTGTTCTCACTATTAACTCATGCGGTCAGTTTTTATCACTAACTGTGCTACTTTTTGTTAAATTTGTTAATTTATTTGTTAATTATTTGCTAATGATTGTTATATAACTAATTTCTTTACTGACTAGCTTTGTACATTGTTGATTAATACATGTTCAATTTGATTGTTTAATACTGTCTATTTGTATGTATGGAGCTTTTCTCCCCGGACCTCCACTGAAAATGGGTCTCATGCCCTGTCGGATATTACCCAGTAAACAAACAAACTAAATAAATAAATATTTTTTAAATTATCCTCCATTGTTATTATTACAATATGTATACCATTGTCATTATCAGCACCATGCTCAATTATAAAACTGCCATTTTTAATTGGAAGCTTATTAGGATGCAAATCTTTAAGGGAACATAAATCTTCAAACATTGACACTTTCTTTCTATACCTAATCCTAGTCACACATTCCTGTAAAGCCTTGCTATTAGGTAATTCATTAACTATGGCAATAGAGGTGGTTGCTAACACCTCTGATGCAATTTTACATGGGTCATCTATTGAGTGTTCAGCATGTCTTTTAATCCGTTCATGGACCTGACATACTTCTGATTTTAGAGGATCTGGTCCATGGCAATGTCCTGTACTTCTTTTCAACATGTGACCTTCTACAACACTCTCTGTCACACAATGATCTTTACATTTAAATCTGTTTTTACCTACACAACATCAATAGTACTTTACACCCACTGACTTCTCCAAATAGTACTGATAACCTTCCACAAATAGCATTTCACATCCTTTCTGACTTCATTCTATAGTTTAGTAGCAGCTGTTAATTGTACCTGACGTATATGCCACACAGTTTGCTTCATCCATCTGCGAATAAAGTCATGTATTATACTTATCACTGCATGAATTATTAATAGAACAGACAGTTAAGTAGGATATTTATCAGAAATATCCGTCCATATTCTACTCACCTGCATTTTATATTTAACTTCAAAAATTGGCTAAGCTTCTGTGTCATTCTAAGGGGATCCAGTATTTGTCTACCTGGGACGACATGATCGACAGACCATGATGCTTTGCCAGAGATGGCCTGAACCTGTCACCCTTGGGATTCCGGATACTGGCTAAGGCTCTTGCCACCCCTATAGTGCCTTTTTTAGGCAAGGTTCAAATGACAAATTCACCACCGTAACAGGTACAAGCAAGCAAAATATGAGGGTAATGCTACTCAATGCTAGAAGTCTAAACCTCAAAATGCACTCACTCGAGGCACTCCTTAAAATGGAGAACATCAACATCTGTGCAGTAACAGCGACCTGGTTCAAAGCTCCAGAGAGCACCCTTGCGTTACCAGGCTATAATTCATACCACACCATTCGGCCACCTAACCCAGAACGAAGCACTAAAGGTGGAGGCGTGTCCATATTCATTAAGGATATCGACACCTCCAGCCTAGTTGCACAGCATAATGCATCCGAGATTATCCAAGTGCAACTAACTCTGGGCAAGACCGCAATCCAAATTGTAGCTTGCTAAAGACCCCCACCATGCCCCAGGATTCCCACTCCTCATATCCTGATACACTGGAATGTATTAGGGTACAACCCAACACCCTAATAATGGGCGATTTCAACTACCCCACCATTAACTGGGAAAACTACTCATGTACCAACTCTTTTACTCAACGTTTTCTGGAATTCATAAATGCCAATGCCTTGGATCAATTTATTCACACCCCCACCAGGGGCAGCAATATCCTAGACCTGGTCACTGCCAACATAGGCAACCAGTGTTCCACACCAGAGGTCAATTCTTTGTTTGTCAGATCTGACCACAAGCTAATCACCTAGACATCCACATCCTGCCCCCACCCCAATTAGGGAAACCACTGTAAAAAACTTCTCCAAAGCCAACTTCACACTTCTTAAGATAGAAGTGGCAAACTTCATGACACCCATGCAGACGGACAATAGAGGTACGACTGCTGAATCCTACACAAATGCACTTTATAAGCACTTACACGAGTGCATGGATCATGCTATCCCTAACAGAACCAAGATACTATCCTCCAAAAAAAGAAGCCAATCTGGTGGTCCTCTGCCATAAACAAGCTCTACAACAGAAGAAAGAAACTGTTGCAAAAAAGAGTAAAATCCCATGACTGGAGGATCTCCCTGGACAATCTCAGTAAGAAGCTGAGATCCCACATAAAATCCTCCAAAGTTAGTTACGAAAAAAAATTGCCATTGACTCTAAAGACAACCACAAAGCATTCTATAGCTATGTCAAGAATCGCAATGGCAACACTCAGATCTGCTCTGAGTTACAGCACAATGGCACTAAATATACAGAACCAACTGATATTGCCAACATCCTGGCAGATAGGTTCAGTGCTAACTTTACCCCCTCTCACCCCCTAGACGGCCCATCTCTATACTGAAAGAATGCAAAGTTCCTGTAATCACAGCTGCACAAGTAAAAATCACACTCTCCAAAGCCAAGAATGCAGCATCCATGGGACCTGACAATATCCCAGGCTGTGTTCTACATGAACTACAGAATGAACTGGCACCCTACCTAAGTACCATGTTCAATCATAGCCTCACCTCAGGCTTTGTGCCCAATGAATGGTGCATCGCAACAGTTATCCCACTCCACAAAGGGGGAGCTACGATGGACCTCGGGAACTACCACCCCATTAGCCTGACAAGTCTGGTCTGCAAGGCCATGGAATGTATCATCATGGAACTCATAAACAAAGACATTGGTAATCTCCAAACTCTGGACCCTACCCAGTTCGGATTTGTAAAAGGCAGATCATGTCTCCTAAACCTGACTGACTTATTTGAAGCAGTCACCAAAGCCACAGATGAGGGTAAGGTGGTACACACAGCTTATCTAGATCTCGCCAAGGCTTTCAACACCATCCCCCACTCTAGAATTATAGATAAGCTCACTAAACTGGATATAAATCTCTATGTCACAATATGGGTTGCCAACTGGCTCACAGACAGAACCCACACTGTGAAAGTAGCAGACTCCAAATCTGACTTCAGACCAGTGACAAGTGGAGTACCACAGGGTTCAGTCCTGGGTCTTCTCCTGTTTGTCCTGTTTGGTATCTACTTCTCTGAAGTACAGGCTAACACAGAAGGTCTTTGGCTAAAAAAGTTTGCAGATGACTGCATAGGAGCCATAATCGAAACTCCTAACAATGTGGACATCCTACAAAAGGGCCTCACTGAGACAGATGTCTGGTGTCAAAGCCATGGCCTGAAGCTCAATGCCAAAAAGTGTATTGTCATCCCCTTTGGTAAAAACTCTGTACCCATGAACTACAATAGAGCTGGTAGTCTACTTAATACCAAAAATGTGATAAATACCTTGGTACACAGGTGAACAGTAGTCTCTCCTTTGATAATCACATCGCCACAGTGGTCAGGAAATCCTTCTACGTGGCTCACCTCATCACAAAAGTTTTCTCATCCAGAAAAAAAGAGGTCATTGTCCCCCTCTACTCATCACTCATTAGACCCATTATAGAGTACAACGCCCCTTTTGGTATGTACCTCACAAGACATCTACAACAAGTGGAAAGGCCACAGAAATACCTTACAAAGAGGATTACTGGCCTCAAACAGATGCCCTACGCAGACCGTCTCAAAAAACTCCAGCTTTACTCCGTCGCATATCGCCTACTCAGAGGCGATCTCTGCCTAACATACAAAGCTATGTCAAACCCAGAGCTGTTGGACATGCTCCACTTAAAGAAATCCCAATCCCTCTGAGCTACACACTCTAGGGACCTAAACCTTGTCACCACAATAAACAGAACATGCTGGAGGGATAGATTCCTGTCCCAGAGACTTCCCATACTCTAGAACAGACTACCTATCTATGTCAAACAGAGCTCCTCATTAGCACTCGTCAAGAAATATCTTGATGATTGATTGGGAAATAGGAAATTCACCCCAGGGATCACTTCTGTGGCTCTGCTCGACAGGGGCACAGGAAAATATTTTTTTTTTGTGTGGCAAAAGCCAGGGTACATTTTTGGCTAGGCTTATATATATGCCCTAGCGCCAATAGCCTAGTACCTACCTATGAACTTCACCATAAAGTTTGAGTTACACACAACGGCTTTGTTATAGCTCCACTGCAATGTAAAACAACTTGGAACTGACTGTGGTGCACTCTACTGATCTCTATATTGGGCAACTTGCATTAAGGTCATGGAGTAAATATCGAATGTACTAATGTCGAGTTGCATTAATGCTTCGACATTATTTCAACTCGTAACATTTGTATTTGCAATTTTGGGATGCAGATGCAGTACTTTCGCTCAATGTTCACTTGCACATCACTAGTTCAACTAGATGATGGTAAACCAATATATATATATATATATATATATATATATATATATATATATATATATATATATATATATATATATAGGTTTACTATCATATACTCAAATTCACTGTGTTTGAATGGTCAGATGTCCGAACAACATGTTGGAAAATCAGAACACCGAACACAGTAAATTCCAAAGTAAGCATTTCAGTAAAGTCAAATGTCGAATATGTCGACTTTACTGAAATGCTCACATCCACACAGCATTAACACATACGTTTTGCAAGGGGCAAGCCCCCTTGCATCCCCAATGTGAGGGGCTGCATCCCCCACACCCCCCTCTACTTATATATGCAAACTGCGACATCACACTACAGTGAAGGAAAGGGTATATTTCCCGATCCCCACTTTAGTGCGATCTGCACCACAATGTCGGACCTTGTAATAGCGAATGCTCACTATTACAAGGTTCAACATTGTGGTGCTCGTATTTTCAGTTAAGCAAATCAGGTTTCGCACATATGTCAATCGCACAAAGTGTGATCGACTGTGTGATAGTAAACCATTTATATATATATATATATATATATATATATATATATATATATATATATATATATATATATATACTTGTCCTTATTTTGGTCTAAATGCTCATTTGTCAACATCTGTTGTTTCACTGACTGCATTTGGTTGATTATATGCAATTGGTCAACAGGTTTGTGAAGTCAACAATCCCCAGGTAGGAAATTGCCAAATGCTAGACTGCTTTATATATATATATTTTTTGATAATGAGGGCAAATTTATTTCTACTTTACCACTCTCATGATTTTTGAAAGGGTGGTTGAAGGGAAATAGTGTCCGACATTAAAAGCAATGCTCCCAATTTTGCAGTCATCTGCATATTTTATTATTGTTGCCAACAGTGATGATGTCTACGAAAAGGATGTGAAAAATGATTAGTCCCAGAACTGAATCTTGCAGAACTCCATTTGTGATTGGCTGTAGTGAAGATAGGAATCCATCTATTCTTACCTATTGCGTATGACCATATAGTCAATTGGACCCAAGTTATTACATCTTCTTATACTTTGTGCTTTGTAGTGGTTCCAATCTGTAGATAATTGCTTTGATCAACAGGCAGAAGTACAGTGTTTTTCAGCTGAATGTCCAGTTTATCAAACAGAACGTTTTTCTTGTGTATGCTTTACTGAAACAGGTAAGAGGGATGAGTAGTGGGGGTGTTTGTATGTGTGCCTGTACAAGTGTGTGTCTGTCTGTGTCTGTTTGCTAATTTGTGTGGATTAGGGTTACAGTAAGGGTTAGGTAAGGGGATGTACTAAGAGTGTGTGTGATTGTGAGTGTTTAGGGTTAGGTTAGGTGATAGATTGTGTGTGTGTGTGTGTGTGTGTGTGTGTGTGTGTGTGTGTGTGTGTGTGTGTGTGTGTGTGTGTGTGTGTGCGCCCATGTGCACGTGAGTAATAAGAGCCCTAACTGCCTTCTGTAGTGGTAATGCTATGAGAACGTTTTTTTTTTTTTTTAAAGTTTAAGATGCAGGTCAGCGTTACGGACAGGGTTATCATATGTTACTAAAGTGCAGCATGGAGACTTTGCTGGTTACAATTGATTCAGTAGTCCAAAAACGTTTATACATCGATAAATCAAATAATCCAGCTAATACTAGGACCATAGATCTAAATCCACTCCAACGAATAAATGAATGTGGAGGGATAGATTTATAACACAGTGCTTACCCACTTCACTAGAACAAACTAACCCTGTAAGTTAAACACTGTGACACACTGTCTACCTTTAAAAAGGATAACTATTTAAGTATTCATAAATTCACCCCTGGTATGAATGGACTGGCCCTTCTTGAAAGGGAGGAAAGGTGTAAGGGTGGGTACTGGTAAAGCTGAAATGTCCTTGCAGCTCCTATGAATCTGTGACATGTGACAAAGTCACACCCCTGTATGGAAGAAGAGTTGGTGGATTTTCTGGTAACGTTTGGGTGACCTGCATGGACTTGAGGTATGTGGGAGTGGAGGAGGAGTATGTGCTGCCTTGTCTGTGCTGAAGGATGAGATCTTTTCGGGTGTGTCTAGAAGACTTTGACAAGAGGTATATACATAGTATTTTATAAACAGTATGTGCACTGGTGAGTGCATAGCAAGACCATGACATCTTTACATGACCACTACAAATAAATCAAGTATATCACTCAAAATACTTTAATATACTTTTTGTGTTTGTGTTGCAGACCATCTTGAGACGACATTTTATGCAAGCTTAACCCACCTCCTGCATTTAGAGGTTTGATTCTTGCAGGGAAAGTACATCATTAAAAGGAATTGAGTTTCCTCTCATGCCAACCTCTGTTTTTACAACTCTCCTCTGGGCAGATCATATTTGTGGTTCTACAGATTTTCAGTGATATTATTTTTTCATAACTGTTCCATGTCTGTTACAGGCCTATACATAGGACGCTTAAAATGTATACGTAGCTTTATTATTATTATTATTTTCTGCAGATATCCGTCTCTACTGAGAATTCACAATTTCTTACAGCTTGTTACATTAGCTAAAGGGTTAACTAAATATGTAAAAAATAGTTACATCATTCTCAGTTTGTGGTAAGAGAAGCCCAAGTCAATTGGTTTGCAAGTTAATTGTTCTAAAATAACTGCATTCATACCTGGCTGTGTATTAAGTGTTTTGATCTTGGACATACTGGATTAAACAATGGGTGTCAACAGAGGTGAAAAATGGCCATATTCAAATTGATGAGGTGCTAACTGCATTGGTTTCTGGCTTGGTAGTGATTTTCATTTCATTGAATGAGAGGTTTAAATGCTAAGCTGTTTAAACTTTCTTATTCATTTCAGTATATTTATGTATTTGAATGTGTTAACTAGTGCAATCCTTTCATGCATTCATCACATAGTAGTAAATCCAGGTACTGTCTAGGTGCATCTTGTGTAGAGACAAGGCTTGGCTTAATTGTTTGGGGTGGGTATGCTCTTTTATGAGATGATACGTGTGCCACTTTCTACAGAATTCAGCTCAGTTGTGGGACTCACAGTCATAATGGAAGGTTGAACAAGAGGTTAGTGCAGCATTTTTTACAAATTGCTACTTTTATAATAATTTTACTTTTTTTGTGATTGGTGGCATTGGGACTGGGACTATAAATTACTGTCATTATTTGCCATGGGTGACTTGAATTTTGCAGTAAGTTTTACAGATAATGGCTGTATTATGATGTTTAAGCAGTGTGTAGATTTTGTGCAAGCCATTTGGAGAAGCAGTCAGCTTTATAGAAAAATGAATGGGACTCGTTTAGACTGCATACTTGGATATTAGACGTAAGTGAACATATTTATGTCTGGCGAATTCTGATTTAAACTGTGTATTATCATAGGAAGTTACTAGGCTATTGCCCTGAGGCCCTTACAAGCCTAGCCAAGAATTCAGCCCATGTTCTGACAAGTCAGCACCTGATGCCACAGCTGGAATCCCAGGGGTGTGTTTTCTGTTCCCCATCCAGTTATGCAGGTTGTGCTTAAAAAGGGATAATGATGTACTCTGCTTGACATGGAGAGGGAGTCTGTTCCACAGAAGGGGGGGGTCTCTGGGACACAAATCTCTCCCACTAACAAGTCCTACTGATGTCACAGACCAGGTTGAGGTTGCACGTGTGGGTTACTCGAGTGGAGCTTGACTTGCGGATATGCAGCAGTCCCATCAAGGCAGGATCTGAGATTGCTTTGTATGCCAGACAGAGGTCACCTCTGAGGTGTCTGTAGGAGACTGAGTAGAGGGACAGGGCCTTTAGCATATTTGTGTAGGGTAGATGTTTGAAGTCCTGGATTCTCCTGGTGAGGAATGCCTGTGGTGTCTCCAGCTTCTGCATGTGCTTTGTGAGGTACATGCCGAAAGGGGCATTGTACTCAATAATGGGTCTTATAAAGGAAGAATACAGGATGTTATGACAAGCTTGTCCCTGGATGAGATACCCTTACTAATGAGGTACGCTAATGAGTCTATAATTTCCTGGATCGGTGGATGCTCCACCTTTGTGAAAATGGATGACAGTGGCTGTCTTCCACCCGACTGGGATGAAGCCTGTACTTAGGCTTTGGTTGAATAAGGTGTCTAATGGTGCTGCAAGTTCCTGCCTGAGTTCATGTAGGATTCAGCCTGGGATGTTATCGGGTCCTATGGAGGCTGTATTTTTGCCTTTGAGAGGGCAGTGATGACTTGTTCCCTAGAGATAAGGGGAGGGGGCAGGTGCTGGGGATGTCCTGATTTATTGAAGGGGGGACAGAGAGGTGAAGTTTTTCACTGAACCTGTCTGCCAGCAGGTGGGCTATATCTCTGGGGTTTGTGTATGCGGTGTCCTTGACCACCACTTCTGAGCAGATCTGGGTGCTTCCCTTGAGATTGTGAACATATATGAAGAAAGCCTTGTGATTGTCCTTAGTAGATGTGGCCAGTTTGGAACTGAAGTTTGATTTGGGGGATTTCATCAGTGCTCTTATTTGCTTCTTCAGGCTAAGGAGAGATGGCTTCCAATTAGGCACCTGCTCCTTCTTGGTTCTTAACAGCAATGTTTTCCTTTTATTATAGAGTTTATTTATTGCAGATGTCCACCAGACAGGTTTACTTACTCTTCCTTGAGGAGGATGAATTTGTCCTTTCGGGTATTCCTGATTCCATACAGCAATGTAAATGCTTGTATAGTACTTTGGTGTAAGTTTGGACATATGTTCCAATTCCTATGGAGGGGGAGGGGGCTGTGAAGATGCTTATACCTTCCCTCAGAAGGATGTAATCAGCTCTGGAGAAGTTTTTTGTTTGACCCTAGCTAGAGGGAGTCGGGAGAGATGGTGACTTCAAAAGTGACCGCTTTGTGGTCAGTTCTTATCAGGGAGGGTAACACTGTAGGGATGCTGCAGAGGTTACTCGTGTTGGTTAATACCAAGTCCAAGATATTTTCACATCTTGTGGGGGTGTCGACCAGTTGGTCAAAGGGGTCTGCATTGACGAAATCAAGGAATCTGTGGGCATTTGTGTTTTGGCATGAGTAGTTCTTCCAATCTATGGTTGGATAGTTAAAGTCACCCAGGATCAGAGTTAAAGGGTTGAATCTTGATAGATTTGAAGAGGTCCAGATAATTGGAGTGGGCATCTTGGGTCAAAGTTGGAGGTCTGTAGCTAGCTATGATTTGAATAGGGGTCTTGTCAATGATCAACTGAACCTGTAGTGTCTCCTGTGTGTCATACTGTTTGACCAGGCTATAAGTGTGCATGTCTTTTATATATATTGCAACTCCACCTCCTTTTGCTTTGCTGCCCACAGTTTGGGGTCTGAATGTATGATAGGATAAGTAACCTGGTATGGCTGGGGGGCTCTAAGCAGCTTTGAACCAGGTTTCTGTGACTGCACAAATGTCAGCATCTTTCAGGGTTAAGAATGCTTGCATTGAGTGCAGTTTCATGTTTAGACTCCTAGTGTTTAGCAGCATAACCTTGAATTTGCATTTTGATGAAATGTTCGTGTTGGTAATTTTGACCCCTCATGGGATTGCCTAAAAAAGGCACTATGGGGGAGGTAAAAACTTTTGCCAGGAGCCTGAAGCCCAAGGGAGACAGATGCAGGCCATCTCTGGTAAAGCATCGCGGTCTGTTGATCATATCTTCCCAGGCTGTCAGGTACTGGATCCCCCTGGAATGACATAGAAACTAAGCCAATTGTTAAAGTAAATCATTTTCTGTTTGTATTGAGGCATCATTCTGGGTGACATTAGAATACTGTTTAAGGCTAGGGGCATGCCCACCTGGGACACATATTCAGTGAGTTTAATCATGTCTGTCCTCATGTAGTCCAGGGAGGTATGTCTCAAGTCATTCATGTCAACATGGACTATAACAGAGTCATAACAGTACCTGTTGTTGAGAGACTTAAGAGCATGGGTGATATGGTGGATTCTGGCACCTGAGAAACAACTAACCATGACTTTCTCCTTATCCAGCCTAGTGAGGGGCACATCTGTGCGTCTCACAATGGAGTCCGCTACGACTAATATGTTGGGTTTATGTTTAGGCCTTAGTGGACAGACTAAGTAACAGATGTGTGGACTATGTGTGGTGTGGTATTGATGGTATGTCTTGTATTTTGTGTAATTACTGGAGAAATGTAAGTAGAAAGTATGTATTTGATGTACTTCTTGTCTCCATGTTGGATGGTTTGTATAGTGTAAAGCTTTGTATGATAGGTTTAATTTTTTTCGAGGTTGCTAGTTTTCCAGTTTGCTAGAAACATGGCCTCAAGCTGAATACCAAAAAAGTGCATCATCATTACCTTTGGGGAGAGTGATGTCGCCACAAATTATTATATTAATAATGTCATGAGCACGCAATCAGTCATGAGGGATTTGGGCACCCAGGTAGATAGGAACCTGACTTTTGACCACCATGTTGCTTCTGTTGTATGGAAAGCTGGTACTTATGTATTATCGCAACCAGGAGAGAAATGTTTAATACTTGGCAAAATTATTGATTTGTGGTCCACAGAGCTAGTTTAATTTCATATTGTTGGATAGAAAAGACTGTATTACTAACAAGGGGCATCTGAAGATTACAGAAGGAGGTAACCAGCAAGTGAATGGCCTGCAGGCAAATGTTTCAGAAAGGGTTGTAACGTTAACTGCATTGTTGGAGTCCTACTTAACTTATCCTCAATATTCCCAAAGTTGTAGATTATGTAGTTGTAACGTTAAGATATCTTTGTACAGCTTGATATGAACTTTCACAGAAAGAAACCGTGCAGCATGCAAACAGAATGACAAATCAGGTTTTCTCACTTCAAAAATCTATATATTTTTTAGCAATTGAGTAGTAACATCAGTTTGTTAACTGTGATGGCGTAGCTTCTTATTTGCGGCTCACTACTTTTATCTGTACCCTCTTCTCATTATTATCTGTTGACTGGGTTACTCCCACTATACTACTGACCTCTTTTCAGGTGGCATCTGCAGTAACCATGCCTATCAATTGTCCAGATTTTCACAGAAAGGCCAGATTTTGGGCTTACATTTTTGGTATGTACCTCATAACATTTGTGGTTGTCTGGTAAATCACCGAGGATTGAAATCTGTAAATAATGGCATTCAATTGAGTTTCACTCACACTTCATTTCCTTCAGAGAATAAATGGGAACAAAAATGCTCTTCTAGGCATGTTTGAAGTTTGCAAAAGTAAATATTTTAAATCTGCCCCTATTTTGGGTGTTTCTCACTCCATTATTTTACTGTTTGCCCACATTTTTTGCGGAAAGAGTTGGGGGATGCATGGCGCAGGCTACATTTATAGCTATGTCATATGTTGGTGATGGAATTGCTACTTCTCCACTGTAGGCATCTTTCTTATTAGCAGGCAAATCCCACAGATGCATATTGGGAACAAAGTTTTATAAAGGTTTATAAAGGAAAAATAAAGAACACCTTAATGAATCATTTTGGACAAAATAACATTAATAAATTTGGTGGCATGTAAAGGACATGTGAATATATCAAGAGTGAGTTGTTTGGAACCTGGTTGCTATAATACTTAAGTATCGGAAGGCTTTCTACATGGCCCACCTCAAAAGTAAGGGTATCTCCTCCAGGAACAAGGAGATCATAACATCCTTGGATTCTTCCTTTATAAGCCCCATTACTGAGTACAATGCTCCTTTTGGCATATACCTTGCAAAGCACATGCAGCAGCTGGAGAGACCACAGAGGTTCCTCACCAGGAGAATCCAGGGCCGCAAACATCTAACATACACAGATAGGCTAAAAGCTCTGTCACTCTTCTCAGTTTCATACAGACTCCTCAGAGTTGACTGCACGTGCGACCTTAACCTGGCCTGTGACATCAATAGAACTTGTTGGCAGTACAGATTTGTGTCCCAAAGACTCCTCCATCTGTAGAATAGACTCCCTCTCCATGTCAAGCAGAGCACCTCATTATTCCTTTTTAAGTGCAACCTGGAGAACTGGATGGGAAACAAAAAATACACCCCTGAGATTCTACCTGTGTCATTGGTGGACAGGGGCATCAGGTCCTCACTTGTTTAAACATAGGCTAAAATCTTGGCTAGGCTTATAAGGGCTTCAAAACCAATAGCCTAGCAAATTCCTATGATCCTATAGAGTTGAGAGGTATACTGCCGATATTTCAGTATACCGCTCAACTCTGATTTCATTTAACTTGGCTCATGTCTTCACCTTGCCTTTAACAGCATTTATGACTTCCTCTGTTTAAAGGCAGTGGTGTTTTCTTTTTTGCCCAAGTCAGGACATCAGAATTAAAGTGCATTGGCGCTCATCATGTGGGATAAACTGTAGCAGCTGTGTTTATTTTATAAATTTTTAAAGTAGTAAAGTTTATTTTTCTTTCTCTTGCCTCCTGACATGACTTGGAATAGCAGCACCTTAGCCTCTGTATGTGGACTGTACCACACACACACTGCTAAGGATGTAAGAATTGACAAACTTTAGCACAGAGTGTGTGGCATAAAACTGTGCCAGCTGCTTGTTATTACATTTTAAAGGGAGGCAACAGTCCCCCAGCAAACTCAGACACCCACACTTCACAATTAGACCACTTTAGTGCTCTATGTGTGGACTGTAAGCAGCTGCTTGCCAGAAGTGTAGCAAGCAGTTACTTCAGTTTAAAAGAAGATGAGTTTGTTTTTATTTCCTTATAGGTTATAACTTTACAAATGAAGCACTCTGCATACAGTATAAACTGTAGCAGCTGGGACAGCTGCTTGCTACACATATAAACTAAAATATAAATGTGATGTAGTTCTGTTAACTTTACTGGTTTACTCTGCCTACCTTGCAAATTCAAATGCTACTGAATTAATTTATTATATTAAGCCACTCCACAGTAGCACATGTATACCTCACTGATGTGCTGTAAATGAATTATCATCTTTGACAGATGACTACAGAACTGACATCAGCTTATAAAATGGCATTATTTAAAAAATAATTTAGTTTTGTTGTACATAATACTGCTGTTCAACAGCAATACACTAGAGCAGGGCATGGGTAAATTATATTTTTAACCTTTGTGGGTACTTTAATTTGATTCTGGGGACTGTGTTCTCATGACTAAATGATGTCCTACACTGTGGTTAAAACAAATTACACATTATCTGCCTTGTTGCATTGACATTCTGTAGTATGATTATATAGCACAGTATAATGTAAAAAATAGAATGAAAAACAAGAATGACTTTTCTAGAGATGATTAATAAAACTGATCAGGACTTTGGTATAATAATATCATGATCAATCTGCAAATAGATGTCATTGAACCGTGCTAAGAAAGGCATAATCTAAACATCTAAGCTTGTCAAAGTAACTAAAAAGGTTTAAATACAAGCATCTTTCAAAGGAGAGTACAGAGATAGATTTCTTTATTTATTTAACATTTATTAACCCGGAAAGTCTGACTGGGACAGAGCCCATTTTCAGCAGAGGCTTGGGGAGAAATGTTGCACATGCATGCCTTTGGAATGTGGGAGGAAACTGCAGCACCCAGAGGAAACCCAGGCCAATGCAGGGAGGACATCCAGACTCTGCACAGAAGGCACCCCGGCCGAGAATCTAACTGGGGAATCTCTTGCTGTGAAGCAACAACGCCAACCCCTGCCACAGATAGATATGAAAAAAGGCATTACAACTGATAGAGAAAATGACTTTAGCCCAGCAGTGATTGTAAATTCATGGTATGGAATAGTATTTACTGTGGAATAGTAACTTTGTTTACTAGGTTTAGTTAAAAAAAAAAACTTTTTCGGCACAGGCCTGAAGAGAAAAACTTCAACATATTGCAAACTTTTTTAAATAGATGTTCAGTAATACACATGAACCAGAGATTAAGAAATGAGCACTGACAGTTACATGTATATTTGCTAATAAGATTGCATTCATTTAAAAATAGAGGCAGCTGTTCCAGCATAATAGATATTTGTGCATTAGTAGGTATTGAACACAGCATTTAAAGAGGTGTATTAGTGGGTCTGTCAGATAGATAACAGATCATGTGATTAGTGCTCATAAGTTGAAAAAATGGAGATGAGGGGAGGAACTAGGCAGGGCAGGTGATATGGTTAATATTGTAGTTAAGGGGTGGGATGTAACCCATCTTCAGAGACAATTTTATATATATATATATATGTGTGTGTGTGTGTGTGTGTGTGTGTGTGTGTGTGCATGTGGCTATAATAAGTTTTTTATTACAAGTGTAGAGGTAGGCGTGAGCAGTGTCACACAACTATATATATATATATATATATATATATATATATAGCTTTGAGGTGTTAATAAAACTATTATGTAAGGCTGAAGACTAGTTGTAGGACATAGGATTATGAATGAACAGAAGTGGTGTGATGAACCTGCAAGCTGAAGGTAACTGGCATTTATCCTACAGCTGTACAGGCATAGCTCTCAATGAATCGGGGACAAATCCAGAAATACTGCTATTAACTTAAGAGATTACTAGAGTACAAAATGTGAATAATATACATTTTCTGAAGTAAAACAAGTCTATAAGTCAAATTGTCATTATTTATTAAGTGTAATTCATCTTTTGAAGCCACCAATTTTAGGAAGGATTAACGATGGAGAGAGGTAAAATTTGAGTCAAATCAGGGACATTTGAGAGTTGTGTGTACAGGAGCAGATCCATTGATTTGATGGGTGAAGTTTTAATTTTGTTTTAAATAAATTTGCATTCTAAACTGATTTCAGTGGTAGTGGGATAATGTTCCATAGTTTATCTACACTATTTAAAAAGAAAGTGTCACCTGCAGTACTAGATAATTTGGTTATATTGATTTTTCTCTGGAGCATATAGTTCTATTGGGGGAGTACTGCTGTATTAAGTTAAGACTGTGTATTGTAGTTAAATGATAAAGAGCTAGGTGATGTTCTAACCAGTATTATTCTTTGATGGATAGTCAGTGGTGTACTCTGTTGCTATAGTTTAGTGCAAATGAGGCTATTTTATTATAAGTTTGCACAAGTTTGGCCAGCTGTGCGAGTTATAGGTTAAAAAAGTGCTCTTCGCAGCACCCGCAATGTGCTCAAAATTGACTCCTCCTGTATTGCCAGCATGTCTAAGTGCAATTGTAAATTCTTTTTTTTATTGCACCTATTGTTGTCAGTATTAAAAGGTGTAAGACACTCCTGTAAACATTCACATTAACATACACACTCAGGAGATTCTCACTGCTGCGTTTGAATTCTGTGTCTCTCTACTGACACCATCCACATGCAAGTGTATTATAGGCATGCACCACAGGAGAGACCAGACTTTTATTACATGAGTGCCTTAATGAAATCCTGACCACATCAGCGTGTTGCAGACAGTATGCATTCATGGACAGAGTGAAAATGGAATGTGGGAGTGATCTAAATCTTCCTCACTAGCAGGAGTCAAATGTACACAGCTATTTAAATAATCCTCCAGTAAGGATATAGACTTATGCAAACAAGTTGACTGTTGTGAACTTATAAAATCGCTACTTATCTAGTTACACAATCTAGAGGACATAGTACTTAACACAAGTGCCACTGCAGAAGTTTGACTTCTAAAGGGTGAAAGTACACTTTATATGAGATCACATTGGCATTGTGTCGCACAAAAGATGATGTCGGGAGAAGGGTCGAACATTGATGTGGACTTGCCCTGCAGTACAAAAGTTTATCCATAATGCTTATTCAGTGAAGCCATCTGTATGTAATGTCATATTTACATGACTCTATACACAACCCACATGTATACACACACACACACACACACACACACACACACACACACACACACACACACACACACACACACACACACACACACACACACACACACACACACACACACACACACACAGTTTGACTGCTGTAAGATTAGGAACCTCTGCCTATTTAATTACATAATCTAGAGGATACAGAAATGTTATATATGTGGAAAAACAGGACAGGAAGCAAAAAATTGTTAATTTAAATGTTGTAATGCAAAAAAACTGGGCATTTGTGGATGGATTGTAAAGAAAAAGAGAATGATTTACATATTACAGACCAGGATAAAGAGAAAGAAAAAGAAAAGACTGAATATGAGACAGAAATAGATGAAACTCTAGAAAGGTAGGGAGATACTGAAGACTTAGACGAGATGAATAAGAGATACAATTAGAATTTAGTGATGAAGAAAATATAAGTTGGAAAATGGTAAGATGGAAAAAGAATTCCATTGGTAGAAGAGTTAACAATAGAAAACAAAAATGTAAAGTCATTAATATAAATCAAAAGAGGAAATAGATAAGATTTAATATTAAAAAAAATTATTATAGGATGGTGTCTCGCAAATTAAGAAACAGGGAAAGGAACTATTTATGAATTATTTCAGTGAATGTTAATAGTATGAAAAATATTACTAAAAGGATTGCAGTTTTAGAATGGTTTAATAAATGTGATGTTGATATAATTATTCTGGAGGATATAAGAATTATGACACAAGTAAAAAATACAGACAAAAAAACATGGGATGGAGAAATAATATGGAATACAGGAAATGAACAGTGTTCAGCAGTAGCAGTTCTATGAAGAAGAGGAATGAAAGTTCTGGATGTTATATTAGTTAAAATGGGAAGGTCAAGACTTATGGATGTAAGATAGCAAGAAAATATATATGGAATCATTACTCTCTCTCTCTCTATATATATATATATATATATATATATATATATATATATATATATATATACACACACATAGGTAACTAATGAAGGAAGAGCCTATTTCATAAAATATTTGAGTATATGTTTGTAAACATGGCAGGGCGGCCACGGTGGTGCAGTGGTTAGCATTGCCGCCTCACAGCAAGAGGTTCTCCGGTTCGATCCTCGGCTGGGGTGCAGTCTGCATGTCCTCCCTGTGGTGGATTCCTCCCTCCCACATCCCAAAGACATGCTGCAGGTGGATTGGACACTCTAAATTGGCCCTAGGTGTGTGTGTGAGTGGGCCTTCTGTGGAAGGTTGGGCGCCAGGCTGGCAACCTCCACTGCCATTCAATGTGCGGACAAGGTGATCGAAGAAGAAGAAGATGTTTGTAAACATGGCTACAATAATCACAGGAGATTTCAATTGTGACAAGAGGAAGTAAAAGGAAAAGATGTAAAAAAAAATAAAAAGATGATGGAAGTAGTCAAATGTGGAAAATAAGTTATATGAAGTAAAAAAACATGGAGTAACTAGAGAGGTACTTTTAAAATCTGAAATAAATTAATTTGTGGTATTGCAAGGAATATGTATAACAGAAGAAGAAGAAACTATTGCAACAGGTTTCTCAGATCATTTGGCAATACGGTTGGAAATATATCTCAATAAAGACTATATAAAGATGGAAAAAGATATAAAAAAGAATAAATGTAAAGGAATGGAATGAAAAGGAAAGAAAGATATTAAACAGTTATGGCAAGATTACACCACTTGGAAAACTTATGCTAATTGGTGAGAATGTTGGATTGTTTTTAAAAGAAAAAAAAAAAAACAAGCTCCTCTGAAACTAGGTGACACTGAGGCCTAATCCATAGCTACATAGGGGAGGCAGTATCCATCCATCCGAGTCAAGCCTATGATTACTGGCAAAAATAAATAGGCTATTCAACAAAAGGAAAAAAATCCTCTCCAAAGCCAAGGAGCAGCTGTCAAATCAGTGCAAACACACAATCACTAGTCTAAATAATCACTGTTCCACTGTATTCGGCATTTATCAGACCTATCATTGAGTACAATGCCCCTTTGGTATGTACCTAACCAGGCATATCCAACAGTTGGAATGTCCACAGAAGTTCCTCACTAAAATAATACAGGGTGTGAGTAATATGTCCTATGCAGACCTCTTCAAGGCCCTATACATGTATTCTGTCTCCCACAGGCTTTTTAAGGGAGATCTATGCCTGGCATACAGGACATTGTCAGACCCCACTCGGATGGACCTCCTGCATATCCACTAAACAAACATTACTAGAACTACCCATTCTAAAGACTTAAACCTTGCCTGTGATATAAAGAAGACCTGCTGGACAGACAGGTATGTATCCCAGCGACTACGCCATGTATGGAACAGGCTCCCCATCCATGTGAAGCAGAGTTCCTCCCTAGTCCAGTTCAAGTGCAACTTGGACAATTGGATGGGAAACCAGAAATTTATCCCTGGTTTGGATTGGATGGGAAACCAGAAATGTATCCCTGGTTTGGCACCTATGTCTCTGATGCAAACAGGTAACCTGTAAATGATTCATCTCCCAGTCTCATGCTTACACTTAGCAAGGGTATCAGAACTCATCAGAGATTTAGGATGCATGGCTAGGCTTAAAAAGGCCCTTGTGGTCATTAGCCTAGTAAATATCTATAAACCTATGAACAAATTAGAGAGCTGGTCAAATCTGCTAAAGCAAATTATGAGGCAAAGATGGCCATAATGCCTTTTTTAATTATGTTCATTACCTCAGAGGAAATGCTCAGCAATGT
>NC_056744.1:1812522764-1812620674 GCF_019279795.1 Protopterus annectens
TCTGCTTCCTAGCTTTCTATACTGTTTTTGTTTCACTTTGCAAACCAACCTGAAAAACCTGTAGCTGGCTCTGAAATTATGATGTCACATCTGCCATCTGCTCTTGCTCTAGCTATTGGCATGTTTCCTCCTCCAAAGTGATGTAATCCCCGCCTGATTTGCATGCTGTATAGAACAGCCAGTGTTCCTCCCACATTGTGATGTCAGACCTGCCTTACCCAGCCCACTCAACCTAATAAAATCCATGTGGCGTGTGGAACTCCTTTACATGGTACGTGTATCCTGTCAACTGCATTTGTTTGAGGGACGACTGAAAAGTTTGGATTGCCTGCATTTTCGTCTGCATTTTTTTGCTTCATTGGTAAGATAAGTCTTCCTAGTGAATTAAAAATGTAATTCTACACACAGCCCCTGTTTGAATGCACTTCTAGCTCTATTTTGTGCTGCCTGATATAGTTTATGCTTCTGTCTGAGGGTGATGGTTCACTAGTGTATGTTGCTGCCGACTATCTAGATTAGCCTTCTGTTGCATTTGCTTGCTGCTGATATATAATTATATGTATTTTGTATATTATTATTGTATTATGGTTATACATTTTTTGATACTGCTGGTTCCCGGTTAATTATCTAGTCGTTGTGTTCCCGTGTGTGAATGCTGCCTCCTGTTTTAGTCAGGTCCCATGCTGCATGCTGATTTCGGCTTGGAGAGTATTATCTGCGTTTATCTTCATTACTGATACTCAGAATAAGCCGTCTCTTCTTCTTTTTTTTTTTTTAATGCACGTGTTGGTTTATAGTGATAGCTCGTATATTTATCATTATTGCTGCTTGTTTTTTCTAATTTTAACATGTTATTAATGCTCATTTTGGCATGTGTGCCGTGCTCGTTTATATATATATATATTTTCTGCTGCACGTTAGTGTTTCATGCAGCCGTTTTAAAGGTTAGAGCGAGTTGGACTGCAATTGCGACGTTCTCTCATCGGCAAGTAACATGTTTATATGCCCTTGTTTTGCTGTGGGCCATGTTTGTGTGTGCCGATATCCTCTACATTTTTGAAAAGCCCCCTCACTCCGAAGAAAGTTTCTCTTTCATGGTATATTCTGAACCAAGTTAGGTACTGCTGTAGATATTTTAGCTCTGTGAGCTGTTCCTTGTATTGTAACACATAGCACTTCTATTTAAAAAATCTGATGAAATGTAATCTTGGAGTGGGTCTGAAACTGTTCTAACTGAAACCTCTGAGGTACGGAAGGGGTTCTGATGAGTCAGCGTAGCAGGAGCATTCATTATGAATGGAGAATACTATATAATTTCATCAACGGCACCCATTTGTTTCCACTTATATGTATTATTAGCATTGATATTTTGCAATAACACTGGTCTTGTATGAACTGACCGTTCGCTCAGGTCTGCTAGATTGTCTTACTGTAACATATCAGTAGCTTTAGTGGTGTTAATTGTACCGTGCCAGACTTTTCAGTTATGGACATTGAAATTGCTTTATCAGCATAGGCAGTATGATTAGATACTAACTTGATTTCAGGGCTGTATGGTTTAATGTTGCTCCTGGTTTAGCTTTATAACGTGTTTAATGCATCTCCTCTAAACATTCCTGTGTCTATTTTTAGTACCACTATTATGCAAGGATATGATGGGGGTTCACACCTGTGGTTAGTTGGGCAAGCAGCAGCTCAATTCAGGCATGTTTTTGGACCAGTATAGCATTGTATTAGTGCTTTAAAAACATTGAAACACCTCCTCCATATGTTTTATTCAGAGCTGAGGGGGATCAAAATGTATGAAAGGCACTGTAGACTTTAATAGCCAGAGTGATTACTACGGTTCTGAACTATGTTTCTGTGACTGCATATATGTATGTGAATTTTCTAGGGTAAGGAGTGCTTCCAGGTAACAAATTTTTTCTATATTTAAACTACTAGCATTGAGAAGCAGCACCTTTAGGTATTTCTGACTGATTTTTATTATGTTGGCGGGCTTAACTTGCCATATCCTAAAAAAGGCACTATGGTGACAAAGTTTTTGTCAATATTCAGAAGCCAAGTGGTGATAAGTGCAAATCATCTCTTGAAAAACACAGTGACTTGTCCGTTATGTCTACCCAAGCTGTCAGAGATTGGATCCCCTTGTTGTGACACCAGAAACTAAGCCATTTGTTGAAGTAGGTAATTTTTGCTGGTCCTGTTGTATAATCATTGCTGAAGGTAGGATGCGACTCATGGCTAAATTCATACCCATCTGGGACACGTATTCAGAGACCTCCATGTCCCTCTTCATATAGTCCAGTGAGGTATCATGGACTATGACCGTCATACTGGTTCTTGTGTTTTAAAGCCACAAGTGCGTGTGTATGCGAATGCAAGCAAGGGGCAAGTGTGTGTGTGTGAGAATGCAAGCAAGGGCAAGTGCGTGTGTGTGTCCATGTGTGAATGCAAGCAAAGGGAAAGTGTGTGTGTGTGTGTGTGTGTGTGTGTGTGTGTGTGTGTGTGTGTGTGTGTGTGTGTGAATGCAAGCAAGGGGCATGTGTGTGTGAATGCAAGCAAGGGGCAAGTGTGTGTATGTCTGTGTGTGTGAATGCAAGTAAGGGGCAAGTGTGTGTATGTGTGTGTGTGTGTGTGTGTGTGTGTGTGTGTGTGTGTGTGTGTGTGAATGCAAGCAAGGGGCAAGTGTGTGTGTGAATGCTTACTAAGCTGGGCATTAATCCCTACGTCACTCGATGGGTTACCAACTGGCTTACTGACAGAACCCATGCTGTAAAAGTAGCCCACTCCAAATCCAGCTTCTGACAAGTCAAAGTACCTCAAGGGTCAGTCCTGGGAACGCTCTTGTTTGGCATCTACTTCTCTGAAGTACAGGCCAACACTAAGGGATTCTGGCTAACAAAGTTCACAGATGATTGCAAACTGGGAGCCATTATTGAATCCCCAAATGTTTGGATACTCTATAAAAGGGCCTTACAGAAACAGATGCTTGGTGCCAGAGCCATGGGCTCAAGCTCAGCGCCAATAAATGTATAGTTATCCCCTTTGGGAAAAAACATGTACTCGTTCTGGGACATGCTACACTTAAAGAAATTCCAATCCCTCACAGCTACATGCTCCAGGGATCTAAACCTTGTCATCACAATAAACAAATGCTGGAGGGATAGGTTCATGACCCAGAGACTGCCCAGACTCTGGAATAAACTGCCCATGCATGTCAAGCAGACTGCCTCTTTGGCCCTCTTCAAATGGAACATTGATGATTGGATGGGAGAAAGAAATTAACCTCGGGGATCACGTCACTCAGCCTGCTAGACAGGGGGCCAGGGTAGAAAATAGTGTGGGAAGTAATAGCCAGGGAATTGTTATGGCTAGGCTTGTATAAGCCCTAGGGCCGATAGCCTAGTACCAACCTATGAACCTATAGTTAACAGACTGCTATAAGAAGGAAAAAGGCCTTGGGTCATTTTAGCTGTTGCCAAAAAACTGTGTCTGTGTGATAAGGGGCAAGTGTGTGCGCATCTGTGTGATAAGGGGCAAGTGTGTGCACGTTTGTGCGATAAAGGGCACTCTGCCAGTATCTGCTGAATTTTACAAAACCCCTTTTATCTCTAAAACTATTCCCTGGCTATTACTTCCCACACTATTTTCTACCCTGGACCCCTTTTTCATTGAATCTATTAGCAAACTAACTTCCTCATTCCTTAGCCCCACCTCACTATCTAATACACCCCCACCCTCTCCTGCTAACATTCCACCCTTCACTACCACTCCTTCCTCATTCCCATCTACTCACTGTCTA
The DNA here is from genome assembly GCF_019279795.1 of Protopterus annectens. NCBI lineage: Eukaryota > Metazoa > Chordata > Ceratodontiformes > Protopteridae > Protopterus > Protopterus annectens. The sequence continues at coordinate 1,812,526,570 of NC_056744.1, forward strand.
TCCCCCACCTCTTCTCCTACTCCAACTTCCACATCATCCTTACCATCCTCAAATTCTCTCTCTCCCCACTCAGCTCTATTCTCACTAAAACCTATACCCGCTTCTACTATAAAGAAACTCCTTCAGAAAGTGAAGCCATGTACTAACGCACCTGATAACATTCCCTCTTACTTCCTAAGTATAGCTGCTGAAGCAATTGCCTATCCCATAAGCATTCTAATCAACCGCTCCATCCATGAATGTACAGTGCCCCAACTCTGGAAACAAGCCTTTATCATTCCTCTACATAAAGGTGGCAATAACTGTAACGTCAACAACTTCCGACCCATTGCTATCCTGTCCCCCATTTCTAAACTTCTAGAAAAGTGTGTCCAACTTCAACTCTTACCACATCTCTTATATAACAACCTTCTAACCCCTACTCAACATGGTTTTAGGCCAAATCATAGCACTATGACAGCCCTTCTCTCCTATCTTGAGACCGTTAATAAAGCACGTGACTCTGGCTAAATTGTCTCTACCCTACTACTTGACCTCTCTAAGGCCTTCGACACTATCTCACACAGCCTGCTCTTAACTAAACTTTCAAAACTTAACCTTTCTCCCTCCTCCGTGAACTGGTTCTCCAGCTATTTATCAAACAGATTCCAAGCTGTAAAATGGAAAAAGGCCACCTCCTCTTTTCTTAGTACCCCCACCGGAGTTCCCCAAGACTCCATTCTGGGTCCCCTTCTTTTCAATATATTTTTAAATGATTTCCGCAAATCCATTCCATTCTCTAACATCATCCAATATGCAGATGATTCCACCATTATCTGCTCTGCCACATCTTCCTCTATGCTCCAAAAGCTTACACAAGAAGCTTTTTCAATTACTGAACATTGGATGAAAATAAACCACCTAGCACTCAATGCCTCCAAAACTAAGCTAATGGTATTTACCCCCTCAAAAACTACTCCTTTCGATATGAAGACATTTTTGATTACTAGTCAAAATAACTCACCCCTGGAACTGGTGTCTGAAACCAAGTTACTTGGTGTCCAAATTGACAACCAGCTTAATTTCAACTCCCATCTACAACTAAATATTAAAAAAAAACATCAAAAACTAGGCATGCTCTATCGTCAGAATCAGTACCTCACAAGCTCCTCTAAAATCACTCTCTCTTCTTCCTTTCTTATCCCCTCCCTTCTCTATGGAGCACCACTGCTAACTAATCTTCAGTCCTCTCTAAAAAAACAACTTTCCTCTTGCTACTACAAAATCGCGAAGTTTGCCAACGGCCACAGGTCCTCCACCCACCACTGTTCCTCTCTCCAAAAACTAAATTGGCTTGAACTACCAAATCAACTCAACTATACTCAGCTAACTTTAGCCCACAAGCTCATTCTCAACCCATCTCTCTGTCCCTCCCTGTCTTCTGCCTTCAAGATGCACCTACCCGATAGAGTTTTAAGGTCAAACAATCAAAACCTACTAGAAGTACATAAACCAACTCGTCCCCAGACAAAAACTTACTATCCTTTAACCTAGCTCGTCTCTGGAACTCACTCCCACCATCCATTCGCACCACTTCCAATCATTACATGTTCAAAAAATCTCTTCATATGTATCTAAGGTCCCAATGGGAATGCTCTTGCTCCCACCCCTCATAAAAATATGGTATTTACACCTTCTTTCACACTCATGTTACCTGACTATACCTTATAAAGCTTATGTTCCTTACAAAATAACCGCTCTGTATGTGTAAAGTAATATCACTTTTCACAGCATAAATACTTCACATTATCATTCACTACATTGTATTGTTTGAAAGTTTCCTGAATTTTGAACTCAAATGTTTGTATCTTTTACAATTGTATTATTTTTATTAGCAGTCTATTGTTTGTACCTAGTTTGTTTGTTTCTTGGAGCTTTTCTCCCCAGGACTCCAATGAAAATGGGCTCTTTTTGGCCCAATGGACTATCCTGGTAAACCAACTGCAAATAAATAAATAAATAAAACTGTCCCAGCACAATCTGGAAGTTAGATGTAACCTTAAATGCACTATACTGGTATGTTCTTCATATACTGAATTGATAAAGTCTGTTTTGTGATTTATGATTTAGTGTTGAATTGTCACTTAATTCCATTAGGTACTGGTGTGCCTTTGCTGGGTAATTTTTTCCCTGTGGTTGTGGAACTGTGTAGTTATAAAGACAGGAAGAATTCGATTGTTCCCAGGTGGTGTGGGCATGGTTGCTTAACCCTCCCCTCAAAACCGTAACACCTTTAGTTTTGCAGCCATGTTTGGATGGATTTGGATCAGGGTGATTGCAGTTTATAGGTCTCCTTTTTGCTGGGATTTATGTAAGACCCCTAAAGTGGGAAGGATGAAAGTTTAAAAATAAAACATCCTTCATGAAAGGTCTGAGGTGGAAGACTGTGTATGTGGTTATGCTGATAAGAACTGGAAATTCCTGTGTTAACACTAATGTACAGTAGACAGTTTATTGGACTGTGCTGTAGAAGCTGAATCTGTGGACAGGTTTACTGGGCTGTGTAAAGTAGGGCTCACTAGTGTTGGATTAAAGTACTTAAATAATGTTGTAGGTGGAAAACTGTTCAATGGGTGCATTTCATGTACAATTTGAATGGAGCGGCTTGATGTGTAAGATCTGTGTAGGCTTGTGTTTCTGTTTCTGATGTCTGCACAGCCAAAGTACATAATTACTCGTGCATTCCTCGGACGAAGGCTCGGGGTCATTCTTGGTGCTGCCAAAGAAACTTGTGGTTATGTGTGTGAAAGGGTGAGTGTATGAGTTGTGTGAGTGTGGTGTGTGAGTTGAGTGAGTGCGGGGGGTGGGTGAGTGTGAGTGAGTGGGTGATTGTGGTGAGTGTGGGTGGTGAGTGAGTGTGGTGAGTGGAGTGAGTGGGTGTGAGTGAGTGTGGTGGGTAGTGAGTGAGGGTGGTGAGTGAGTGAGTGGAGTGAGTGTGGTGAGTGGAGTGAGAGGGTGTGAGTGAGTGTGGTGAGTAGTGAGTGAGGGTGGTGAGTGAGTGTGGTGGGTAGTGAGTGTAGTGGTGAGTGAGTGAGTGTGGGTGGTGAGTGAGTGTAGGTGGGTGGCGAGTGAGTGTGGGTGGGTGGGTGAGTGAGAGGTTGAGTGTGGGTGGGTGAGTTGAATGTGGGTGAGTGAGTGTGGTGGGTAAGTGAGTGGTTGAGTGTGGGTGGATGAGTTGAATGTGGATGGGTGAGTTGAATGTGAGTATGGGTGAGTTGAATGTGAGTGTGTGTGAGTGAGTGGGTGAGTGAATGTGAGTGAGTGTGGGTGAGTGAGTGAGTGATTGTGGTGAGTGAGTGTAGTGAGCGAGTGTGGTAGGTGGGTGAGTGTGGTGAGTGGGGTGAGTGGGTGTGGGTGAGTGTGGTGGGTAGTGAGTGAGTGTGGTGGGTAGTGAGTGAGGGTGGTGAGTGAGTGTGGGTGGTGAGTGAGTGTAGGTGGGTGGTGAGTGAGTGTAGGTGGGTGGTGGGTGGGTGAGTGTGGTGGGTGAGTGAGTGGTTGAGTGTGGGTGAGTGAGTGGTTGAGTGTGGGTGGTGAGTGAGTGTGGGTGGTGAGTGAGTGTGGTGGGTGAGTGAGTGTGGGTGAGTGAGTGTGGTGAGCGAGTGTGGTGAGTGGGGTGAGTGGGTGTGGGTGAGTGTGGTGGGTAGTGAGTGAGGGTGGTGAGTGTAGGTGGGTGGTGATTGAGTGAGTGTAGGTGGGTGGTGATTGAGTGAGTGTAGGTGGGTGGGTGAGTGTGGTGGGTGAGTGAGTGGTTGAGTGTGAGTGAGTGGTTGAATGTGGGTGAGTGAGTGGTTGAGTGTGGGTGGGCGAGTTGAATGTGGGTGAGTGAGTGTGGGTGGTGAGTGAGTGTGGTGGGTGAGTGACTGTGGGTGAGTGAGTGTGGTGAGGGTGGTGAGTGTGGGTGAGTGAATGTGGGTGAGTGAGGTGTGGTGGGTGAGGGTGAGTGAGTGTGGATGAGTGAGTTGAGTGTGGGTGAGCGTGAGTGAGTGTGGTGAGTGAGGTGTCTGAGTGAGAGTGAGTGGTGAGTGTGGTAAGTGAGGTGTCTGAGTGAGAGGTGAGTGTGGTGGGTGAGTGAGTGAGTGAGAGTGGTGGGTGAGTTGAGTGTGGGTGAGTGTGGTGAAGTGACTGGGTGAGTGTGGTGAGGTGAGTGGGTGAGTCTCATTTTTGGATGTAATTTCTAAATTTTGTAAACTTTGTTTTTTCATTGTCATATTGCTTTACATTGCCCTACCGATATCCAAGTCTGTGAAATATTTCATGTTTATAGTGTGTCATGTATTAGCTATTTAACCAAATGGGAAGGAAAATTAAGTGGGAGTTTCATGCTTTGCAAAACGGTGATTATTCCCAGTGCTATGCAGCTTGGTTCTAAATTTGACAGGAGGAGTGCAACAAAAAAGTGTCCCACTGTAAGGAGGGAAAGGCTGACAAGAAAACAGTACATCACTCTCGTCACCTGCTGTGAGCTGTCAATCACATGCAGATAATGGGTCAAATTACCCTTAGCTCTTTGACAGCTAGGAAAGGTAGGTGTGAGGTGGGAGGGGAGATGCCTTGAAGAACTAGATTTCAGCCTTCACAAAAGAAAGCAAGTTAGCATTTCTAAGAAGCACGAGCAATAAAAATGCACTTTTCAGTTCTGTTCTGTAGCATTTGCACTGCTTGTGTTTGAAGTAGTCATTGAAAAAGGATAACATTTTAACCAAAAGTAGGGGGACTTTAAGACAGCAGTGAATGCCTGTTAAGTCAATGAAGTGACAGCAGCTTAAAGGAAAACGTGGCAGATCTGATGCAATTTATTGTAGACAAACAATGCATTCTGGGATACATAGAGGCAGAGTAAACAGCCTGAATTATTTCAAAATGCCACCCCCATGTGTTCAAAGTCAGAAATTGCATATAAAAATATCTAAAAAGCTCTAAATAGTCCCAGAGTGCTGTTAAAATGTAGGAAACACCAAACCATGATGAAATAAATATGTTTTTTGAGTCTGAGGGTGCGGTTGTCCTTTAACAAACTGCATGTCTTCTTTAGACTGCTTTGAAACTCAAATATTGTTCCCCCTTTGAATTATACCAAAAATGATGCCAGTTGTTAGTCAATCATCTTTTGCACCATTATGGCATCATCCTTGAAAAAGGTGGAATGGTGCTCAATGCCAGGCTAATACTGGCATGGGACACATTTCATGTTCCACTATATCTCTCTTCATATAGTCCAGAGACATATGTCTCAAGTCATTTATGCCCACATGAACTATAACTGAGTCATACTGACACTTGTGTCTCAATGACATGAGCACCCTAAGAAGACTATTATCCCTCATTTGTTGTCATTTCCTGCATTTCTGTGTAATATGCAACTGGGGTTTCCTTTCAGTTATAGAAATCAATTATCCCAGGGATACATATGTACACATTTTGACGATACTTAATTTTAGGACGTGCTTTCCTCCGACTCTGCTGGCAGTGGGCAGGGTCAATTAAATGACAGCAGAATACAATTGAGGGCACAATTGAACAGTGGTATATTCTGATGGTGAGCCGTTCAAAACAAATGCCAACACCATGATCGTGTAGAAATTTTACATCTGCAAAAATAATGGCTTTTATCATTTATTGCATATTTAGTTGGTGTACAATACTATTTTTTTAACCTGTTAAAAGAAATAACATTCAGGTGTAGAATAATTAATTAATTAGTTTATTCAAATTTGCTAATGTTTTACATCTCTGCTTCAGAAGTGTAGAGATTTAGTCCTTTTGTTTTGTTTTTAGGTTTTGTACTCAAATAGTAATTTAATAGTTGGCAAGTTAATCTGGATGAGATACTCACATTTTGAGGTTTTGCTGTGTTCCATTTTAGCATCACTGCTTTTGTGTGCACATTTGTCAGTCCTGCTAGTAGGCAAGACAGCATAACAAGGCAAGCAATATAGCAAGCATACCCATAACCAAAGGTCTGAAACAAGTGGCATGCGTAGCAGTGAATAAGATGTGTGCACAAGTAACGTTATTTAATAAATAAAATTAAATTTTCCAGCTTTAAGCCATATGTTTCACTTTTACTAATTACAGTCCTAATATGTATGCCTGTGTGTGTGTGTGTGTGTGTGTGTGTGTGTGTGTGTGTGTGTGTGTGTGTGTGTGTGTTACAGTTTAGATACAGCCTCGTCTATCACTATAACTCCTGTTCTTGGACATATAAAGAGAGTTTCCATTTATATCTTGTGATTTTTGCAATTGTTCAATCTGCAATGTTAAACTGATAAACTGGTTCATAGGTTTATACTAGGCTATCTGCCCTAGGGCATTTATAAGCCTAGCCAAAAGTTGTGGCTTTCACCACCCCTTAGGTTGAAGAATACTATGCCCATTACTTTGCCATGCCTCTGTCCAGCAGTGACACAGAGATGATCCCCGGGGTAAACCTACGATCTCCCATCCACTGGTCAAGATTCCTCTTGAACAGAGCCAGCGAGGTGCTCTGCCTCACATGGACCGGGATTCTGTTCCAGAGCATAGGGAGTCTCTGGGTGATGAATCTGTCCCTCCAGCACGTCCTATTTATATCTGTGTTGAGGTTTAAGTCTCTTGTTCTTGTGGTTCTGATGGATCTGGATTTTTTGAGGTGGAGCATGTCCATTAATTCCGGGTTGGACATGGCCTTGTATGTCAGGCACAGGTCACCTCTGAGCAGACGGTATGCGACTGAATAGAGCTGCAGTTTCTTCAGTCGGGCAGCATATGACATATTTTTGAGACCCTTTATCCTTTTGGTGAGGAAATTTTAGGGTCTTTCCAATTGCTGCATGTGTCGGGTAAGATACATTCCGAATGGAGCACTGTACTCAATCATTGGTCTGATAAGTGAAGAGTACAGGGGAACAATGATCTGGATGTGAATCCCTTCATGATCAGGTGGGCAATGTAGAAGGTCCTCCTAACCACTTTGGCAATGTGCGTGTCAAAAGAAAAGTTACTGTCAACCTGGGTCCCCAGGTCCCTGATAACCTCTTCTGTGTTTAGTGGATTGCCACCTATGTGGTAGCTAGGGGTTACCTTGTTTTTCCCAAAGGGTATGACTATACATTTTTTGGCATTTAACTTTAGGCCATGGCTCTGGCACCAGTTATCCGTTTCTATGAGACCCCTCTGAAGGATAGCTGTGTCTGATGGATTTTTCAACTATGTCGCCCAGTTTGCAGTCATCTGCAAACTTTGTCAGCCATAATCCTCCTATGTTTGCCTGTACTTCTGAAACGTAGACGCTGAACAAGAGGGGGCCCAGGACTGAGCCCTGTGGGACACCGCTTGTGACCGGCTTGGAGTCTGACATGGCACCAGCAACTCTAACCCTGTGGGTTCTGTCCTTTAGCCAGTTTGCAACCCATCTTGTGACATATGGGTTTACATTTAAGCTGGTGAGTTTTTCTATGATACCCGAGTGGGGTACTGTGTTGAAGGCTTTTGCAAGGTCAAGGTAGGCTGTGTGAACTGCCTTACCCTCATCAATGGCCTTGGTGACTGTTTCGAAAAAGTCGACCAAGTTCAAAAGGCATGATCTGCCCTTGACAAAGCCAAACTGGGTCGGATCCAATGTCTGTAGGTCCCCTATGTCTTTATTTATGAGTTCCATTATGATCCTCTCCATAGCTTTGCAGACCAGGCTTGTTAAGCTTATGGGGTGGTAATTACCAGGGTCCGTAGAAGCACCGCCTTTGTGGAGTGGGACCACAGTTGCCGTACGCCACTCCTTGGGTATGTATCCTGTGGTAAGGCTAAGATTAAACAGTAGCCTTATGTGTGGGTTTAGTTCCTCATTGAGTTCGTGTAGCACACAGCTGGGGACACCATCCGGTCCCATTGATGCTGTGTTTTTAGCTTTAGAGAGAGCAGTTCTCACCTGCGCTATTGAGATGTTTGGGGGGCTACCCTCCACTGGGATAGATATTTCTCCTTTTGGGGGGGGGGGGAATTTGCACTGAACCTGTCTGCCAGTATGTTGGCAATGTCTGTGGGTTCAGTGATTTTTGTATCATTTTGGACTAATTCTGAGCATATCTGGGAGTTTCCACCCAGGTTTCTATCATAGCTAAAGAAGGCCTTATGATTGTCTTTTGAGTCCTTGGCGATTTTTCTCTCAAAATTGGCCTTGGATGATTTTATGAGTGATCGTAGTTTTTTACCAATAATGATCAAGGGTGTTTTCCCTTTTAAGGATTTTGCTCTATCATGTAATAGCTTTCTCCTCTTATTGTAAAGTTTGTTTATGGCTGGGGTCCACCAGACTGGGCGCTTGCCTTTGGTGGAGAGAGTCTTGGTTTTATTTGGGATTGCCTGATCCATGCATTCCTGGAGGTGCTTGTAGAAGGCATTTGTAAGGGATTCAGCGGCGTGGGTTGTGGTTTCCACTGGCTCGGGGGCCTTGAAGGATACCACACCAGTCTTAAGAAGTGTGTAGTTGGCTTTTGAGAAGTTCTTCACTGTGATCTTTTTTGTTTGGGGTGGGGGCGAGATGTGGATCTCCAGTGAGATTAGTTTATGATTTGATCTTACCAATGAGGGATATACTTCCGGTGTGGAGCATTTTGTCCCCATGTTTGTGATGATGAGGTCTAGTATATTTTCTCCTCTTGTGGGAACGGTGACTAGTTGTTCCATGGCATTTGAGTTTATGAACTCCAGGAACCTTTGGGCTAGAGTGTTGGGACTTGAGTAATGTTCCCAGTCTATGTTCGGGTAGTTGAAGTCACGCAATATGATGGTGTTTGGAGAAACATTTATAACCTCCAGTGTCTTCAGGAAAGCTGTGTGGGGTTCCTGAGTTTGAGAGGGTGGCCTGTAACATGCTACAAACTGCAGAGCAGTCTTGCCTATGGTTAATTGCACCTGGATGGTCTCTGATGCTTTGTGCGTTGCCACCAACCTGGAGGTGTGGGTATCCTTGATGAATATGGATACACCCCCTCCTTTTGTGGTACGGTCCGGGTTTTGGGGCTGGAACGCATGATATGAGGTAAAACCTGATAGTGCCGGGGTGCTCTCAGGAGCCTTGATCCAGGTTTCAGTCACAGCACAGACATCGATATTCTCCATACTGAGGAGGGCTTCGAGTGTGTGCATCTTGAGAGTTAGACTTCTAGCATTGAGCAGCATTACCCTTAGTTTTTTTCCATTTTTGTTTTCTAGGGCGGCAGGTTTAGAATTTGAGCCTTGCCTAAAAAAGGCACTATGGGGGTGGCAAGAGCCTTAGCCAATATCTGGAACCCCAGGGGTGACAGGTGCAAGCTGTCCCTTGCGAAGCAGCGTGGCTTGTCAAGCATGTCATCCCAGGCAGACAGACATTGGATCCCCTTTGAATGACACCAGAAATTAAGCCAATTATTAAAGCTGATCATCTTGTCTCTATATTGTGGCATCATTGTTGGTGAAGGTAGGATACTGCTCAGGGTCAGGGTCATACCAGCCTGGGCTACATAATCAGAGAGCTCCTCTATGTTTCTTTTCATGTAGTCCAGGGAGGTACGTCTCAGGTCATTCACACCAGCATGGACAATGACTGAGTCATACTTGTACTTGCTGTGGAGTGACCTGAGTGCTTGTGTTATGTGGCGGATTCTAGCAAACGACAAGCAGCTTACTGTGACCCTCTCCTTGTTCAGTCTGGTGAGTGGGACGTCAGTGTGTCTGACTATGGAGTCACCTATTCACCTATAACAAGTGTGACTGGCATTGTGTTTGGTCTTAAGGGCTGTGACTGATTTGCACACTGATTTTGTGATCTATGTGTTGCCTGCGTTGTGTCATGAGGTGGCAGTTGCTTGGGTGTCTGCTTTGGAGGCCTCTGCTGTTTAGGTAGATTTTTGATCAGTCCCTCCGAGTATGTCTTTGTGTGTTTATGTGTTTGATTTGTTGTTGTGATAGTTCTATGTGAGACTGGGTGTGTGGTGTGTGTGGTTACCTTCTCCTCCTGTCTGGTCTTGCCAGTCCTGAGTTGAGAGAGCTCAGCCTCCAGTTTGGCTATATAGTTGCATCTCTCGCAAGTATTTGTGTTCTGTGGGAGGAGGAGAGGGTTGTCTGTGTACATGAGGCAATTGTAACATTGCCTCAATATTCCCAGATTCACCAAATGGACAGGAGAGGACGCCAGCCTCTGACCCTTCGACATGCTAGAAGGAATGAGAGGTTTGAGGTGTAACTGAGTTAAAGAGGACTTATAGTCATGGTGTCACTTATGGTGTCATTCCTTTTTATGTAGGTAGTAACAGGTTCAATACTGGCCTGAGACACTGGTTGAACCAGCTATACTTCTGGTAACAGCTTCATAAGAAGCTACAATTTATATTTTACAATTTTCTTAAATCAAATTTACTCAAGCTTTGGAAGTTAATGGGTAGCTTTTTATCTTAGATTTTCATGTGAAAGTACTTCTTGATGAACAATGTTTCAATTATTGAAGATCAGTGTTTGGAATTTTGAGGGCAGGATTATTTCCAGCATCATATTTTAAGTTTACTGCTGCATGCCCAGGGAACTAAGGCAGTTGCTACTGAGCACTATAACAATTCTATTAGATATAATCGCCCCAGCAGTGTAAATGTCTTATTAGGAATCACTATAAAAACTCTATTAGATATAATCGCCCCAGCAGTGTAAATGTCTTATTAGGAATCACTATAAAAACTCTATTAGATATAATCGCCCCAGCAGTGTAAATGTCTTATTAGGAATCACTATAACAACTCTATTAGATATAATCGCCCCAGCAGTGTAAATGTCTTATTAGGAATCACTATAACAACTCTATTAGATATAATCGCCCCAGCAGTGTAAATGTCTTATTAGGAATCACTATAACAACTCTATTAGATATAATCGCCCCAGCAGTGTAAATGTCTTATTAGGAATCACTACAACAACTCTATTAGATATAATCGCCCCAGCAGTGTAAATGTCTTATTAGGAATCACTACAACAACTCTATTAGATATAATCGCCCCAGCAGTGTAAATGTCTTATTAGAATCACTACAACAACTCTATTAGATATAATCGCCCCAGCAGTGTAAATGTCTTATTAGGAATCACTACAACAACTCTATTAGATATAATCGCCCCAGCAGTGTAAATGTCTTATTAGGAATCACTATAACAACTCTATTAGATATAATCGCCCCAGCAGTGTAAATGTCTTATTAGGAATCACTACAACAACTCTATTAGATATAATCGCCCCAGCAGTGTAAATGTCTTATTAGGAATCACTACAACAACTCTATTAGATATAATCGCCCCAGCAGTGTAAATGTCTTATTAGGAATCACTACAACAACTCTATTAGATATAATCGCCCCAGCAGTGTAAATGTCTTATTAGGAATCACTACAACAACTCTATTAGATATAATCGCCCCAGCAGTGTAAATGTCTTATTAGGAATCACTACAACAACTCTATTAGATATAATCGCCCCAGCATTGTAAATGTCTTATTAGGAATCACTACAACAACTCTATTAGATATAATCGCCCCAGCAGTGTAAATGTCTTATTAGGAATCACTATAACAACTCTATTAGATACAATCGCCCCAGCAGTGTAAATGTCTTATTAGGAATCACTATAACAGCTCTATTAGATATAATCGCCCCAGCAGTGTAAATGTCTTATTAGGAATCACTACAACAACTCTATTAGATATAATCGCCCCAGCAGTGTAAATGTCTTATTAGGAATCACTATAACAACTCTATTAGATATAATCGCCCCAGCAGTGTAAATGTCTTATTAGGAATCACTACAACAACTCTATTAGATATAATCGCCCCAGCAGTGTAAATGTCTTATTAGGAATCACTACAACAACTCTATTAGATATAATCGCCCCAGCAGTGTAAATGTCTTATTAGGAATCACTACAACAACTCTATTAGATATAAACAAGTGAATGGAAGGTACTAATACAAGCCAGTAAACTGAAAAAAGTACCCAGTACTCAGCGTCAGTGCAACTGATTTAATAGCAAAGTAACAACACAAATCCAATACGTAGTTGTTTGTAAAACTCCACGTTTCGTCAATAACTTCCTCAGACAAAATACAACATCACAAGACATAAAATCACAATTTAAATACTCATGACAAGTTTTAAACTAACCAATGAAATTCTGTGTTCATTGAATATATTGAATACTAATTGAATACGATCCTTCACATCACATCCACTTATTCAAAACAAAATGAACTATAAGTAATACAGAATGTTTGTAATTCATTAAAACAGTGTAAAGTGTGAATGTAATATGAAAAAAGCAAACATTAAATCATTGTAGTCACGTAGGTCTGTAAGTTAAAATTAAATATACAATTTATAAATAGTCACTTGTTAAAAACTTTAAAACACATTAGTGAAATAACACCTCCATCTCCTGGTGTAAACTGGTATTACAATACTCAACCACATAAAACTTTAAAACTTTAAATAGTATATGTTAATGTACCAAATAGTTAAAATTAGTTAGAAAAAATTTTTTATATATATATATATGTGTGTTAATAATTTATAATTTAGCTGACCTAAGTTTCAATACAGGTTTGAGGGAAATCATGTCATAAATACCAGGATATTTATATGCTTCTAGTACAATCTGCCAATATAGTTCTCTGTATTCAACTAAAGTTTCCCACATTCCCCCTCTAGGGTCTGTTGAAACAACCTCTAAAACAAAGAACCCAAATCTGGCTTCATTACATATTTGTGTATGTTTGTAAAGTGAATTAGTGCCTCGTTTTGTTTTTATATCGTACAAATGTTCGTAAATTCTTTGTTTGATTTTCCTTTCACTTTTCCCAATATAAAAAGCGTCGCATTTTTCACATAGAGCAATATAAATAATACCCTTCGTATTACAATTTACAAAGGATTTCACAGTCAATGTTTTGTTCCTAGCTTTCAAATAAACTGATTCTCCTGTTTTAAGATGCATACAATAACTACAAGCTCCACATTTAAAAACACCATTTTTCTTTTTCTTGTTCACATCCAGAACCCTGTTGTTGGAACCTCTTTCGAGTAAACTTTTAATAGTTTTACCCTTTTTGTAGATGAATTTAACTTCATTTTCAAAAATATGACCTAAGTCTGAAACTTTAGCAAAATTTTTCCACTCCTTATCAAATATTTTTCTAACAATGCCAGATTGTCCGTCATATATAGTGGAAATCCCTGAACTGAATTCATTGTTACAAATATCCTCTGTACTATTTAATACAGTTTCCTGTGTAGGCTGGCCCAAAATTGGGGCAAATCTACCATTCCTTCCATCACAAACTTCCTGACATATCTCATCAAACAGTTCCTCAGGGTATCCTCTGTCTAGGAACATAGTCTTCAATACGTTACACTCTTCTTTAAAATGAGTGTCGTCAGAGGTCATTCTACAAATCCTGACCATTTGTCCCTTTAAAACACTTTTCTTTTGATAAAATGGGTGGGAGCTCGTAAAATGTAAATAGGAGTTTGAAAAGGTGTCTTTTCTATGTACTCTTGACACAAATTTATTTTCATCTCTGACAATGTTAATGTCCAAGTAGTTAACTTCATTTGTGTTAAAACAACTAGTAAATTTTAGAAAGTTTGTGGTCTCATTAATGTAATCTACAAACAAGTCAAACTCGTCTTTCGTACCTTTCCACAAAAAGCATAAATCATCGAGAAATCTACAGTACAATGTCCATTTATTGTTGTAATCAGGGGTTAGAATGAACTTGTTCTCCCAATATGCCATGATAATGTTAGCGTAAGTTGGTGCACAATGTGCCCCCATAGCCACACCTCTGACTTGTCTGTAATATTCTCCTTCAAAAAATAAAAAGTTGTTTTCAAGAACCACTTCCATGAGCATAAGTATGGTTCTAAAATCTTTATGAGAGATTTCTTTACAAGTGAGTAACATCTCTTCAAACCACAATAAACCTACTTCATGTGGAATAGATGTGAATAAATCAACAACGTCAAGGGTACCAAAACCTTTTGTTTCACTGTGTATGGAATAGTCCATTTTTCTTAAGAAGTCCCAAGAATCTTTTAAAATGTTATTATTTTCATTTACTAACTTTTTAATCTTACAATCAATGTATTTTGCCAATGGTGCTGTTACTGAACCTTCGGAAGAGACAATTGCTCTAAGTGGAGGGTCGTTTATGTCCTTATGCACCTTGGGGATGCCGAAAATGGAAGGTATTTTGGGTTTTTCTACATGTAAAAAATTGTAAGTTTTTAAATCGATAGACCCCTCAAGTAGCAAATCATTCAGTAGAATACTGATTTTTTTGTATGCAATGTTTATCTCATTTATAGAAATTCTAGTATATTTGTTTGTGTCATTCAATATTTCATGCATTTTACCTTCATATAATATGTGGTCCATCAACACAACCCCCCCTCCCTTGTCAGGTTTCATAACTCTGAGATCCCTGTTTTTGCTAAGATTTTCAAGGATTTCTTCTTCCTTGTCATTTAAGTTGGAACGCACTGTGTGCTTACGTAAAGATTTCCTTAATTCATTTTCCAGTCCAAGCTCAAAGTTTTTCAACTGGGGATGCAAAGGGGGATTAAATGTACTCTTGCGGGTCAAGTTGTCAGCAGGGGCATTTAATTGTCTACCCTTAAAAAATATCTCCAAATTCTTCTTCCTTATGAATAATTTAATATCCACTAAAAGTTTAAAAACATCTGTCTTTTTTTGAGGTATGAAACCAAACCCTTTTGAAAATAAGTCAAAAAATGTTTTAGTAAGAGTAATTTTAGAATAGTTAAATATGTTAAAACCTTTAAAAGTCCACTTACAACCATCAATAACCATGTCTTCTGTTATCTCCAATTTTCCTGTCTCGGTGCAGGGGGTGCCCATCCCCTCCCCCTGTAGTTTTTTGAGTTGTAAGCTACTGGTTCTTTTTGCATTAATCTTTCAGACCTACGTAATATAGGGAATTCATCAGTATTTGTATCAGTTTCCTCATGTAGTGTAGTTTCATGTTGCAGTGTATTGTCTACAGTCATGTAGTGGTTGTCAAAATTTCTCCTACCCCATAATTTAGGTTTAGGGTAGTGGGTGTTAGTATTGTATTCACCTATGTCCCTCTCAATTTTATTATACTTCCTATTCTGTACTCAGATAACTGTATAACTCAGCGCCCGGTGTTTCGGATCTTGATGGCAAGAAAAAAGACACAGGAGAGCTACGTAAGCTCATTGGTCAGCTCACTCAGCTTGTGGGGCTTCTTACCCCGGTCAGCCAATCGTTGGCAACTGTTGTTACTTCCCTGTCTTTACCAGGGAACCAGGAAGTGCTGAGACGTTCAGCTTCGAATGAAGGAGCGTCTAGACATGTTGCGAACGCTGAAACCGCTGAGCTTTTATCGAACACTTTATCGAACACTCACAATGGTTCTAACACGGATGTCTGTGAAGGTTTTCCTAACCTCAGCTTTGAAGAAACACAGGGTATGCGTGTAGTTGAATCTGCGCGCCCTAGAACATCACCAATACACACGAAAGGTACCGAGAGATTATTCAAGGACATAGTCAATGTTAGATTCAATTTTATTGACAAAAAGACTACCAAGTCTAATGGTAGCCTTTCACAAATGCTTGATGATTTACATTATTATCTCAACAAATACAAAATGTTGGAACTAGACAATGCTTATCTTAGGCATTGTCTACATATACAAATTGTTCCAAAAGGCTTAAGGGTCAGCAAGTACCCAAATAATGTTCAAGAAGGTACTGACTTTCACAGGACTTTAATTAAAGCCTTTGATGATTGTGGTTTCTCAATTATGAGAGCTATTATTTCTTATAATGAGTGTGACATGGAGAAAATGTATGTTATTATAGAGAGACTTAATAAGGCTATTGTCAATGATTTAATGTTCACTATAGAAGAACAAAGGGACAAATACAAGAGATTACTGAAAGACATTGAATTAAAATGCACTGAAGTACAGAATAGGAAGTATAATAAAATTGAGAGGGACATAGGTGAATACAATACTAACACCCACTACCCTAAACCTAAATTATGGGGTAGGAGAAATTTTGACAACCACTACATGACTGTAGACAATACACTGCAACATGAAACTACACTACATGAGGAAACTGATACAAATACTGATGAATTCCCTATATTACGTAGGTCTGAAAGATTAATGCAAAAAGAACCAGTAGCTTACAACTCAAAAAACTACAGGGGGAGGGGATGGGCACCCCCTGCACCGAGACAGGAAAATTGGAGATAACAGAAGACATGGTTATTGATGGTTGTAAGTGGACTTTTAAAGGTTTTAACATATTTAACTATTCTAAAATTACTCTTACTAAAACATTTTTTGACTTATTTTCAAAAGGGTTTGGTTTCATACCTCAAAAAAAGACAGATGTTTTTAACTTTTAGTGGATATTAAATTATTCATAAGGAAGAAGAATTTGGAGATATTTTTTAAGGGTAGACAATTAAATGCCCCTGCTGACAACTTGACCCAAGAGTACATTTAATCCCCCTTTGCATCCCCAGTTGAAAAACTTTGAGCTTGGACTGGAAAATGAATTAAGGAAATCTTTACGTAAGCACACAGTGCGTTCCAACTTAAATGACAAGGAAGAAGAAATCCTTGAAAATCTTAGCAAAAACAGGGATCTCAGAGTTATGAAACCTGACAAGGGAGGGGGGGTTGTGTTGATGGACCACATATTATATGAAGGTAAAATGCATGAAATATTGAATGACACAAACAAATATACTAGAATTTCTATAAATGAGATAAACATTGCATACAAAAAAATCAGTATTCTACTGAATGATTTGCTACTTGAGGGGTCTATCGATTTAAAAACTTACAATTTTTTACATGTAGAAAAACCCAAAATACCTTCCATTTTCGGCATCCCCAAGGTGCATAAGGACATAAACGACCCTCCACTTAGAGCAATTGTCTCTTCCGAAGGTTCAGTAACAGCACCATTGGCAAAATACATTGATTGTAAGATTAAAAAGTTAGTAAATGAAAATAATAACATTTTAAAATATTCTTGGGACTTCTTAAGAAAAATGGACTATTCCATACACAGTGAAACAAAAGGTTTTGGTACCCTTGACGTTGTTGATTTATTCACATCTATTCCACATGAAGTAGGTTTATTGTGGTTTGAAGAGATGTTACTCACTTGTAAAGAAATCTCTCATAAAGATTTTAGAACCATACTTGTGCTCATGGAAGTGGTTCTTGAAAACAACTTTTTATTTTTTGAAGGAGAATATTACAGACAAGTCAGAGGTGTGGCTATGGGGGCACATTGTGCACCAACTTACGCTAACATTATCATGGCATATTGGGAGAACAAGTTCATTCTAACCCCTGATTACAACAATAAATGGACATTGTACTGTAGATTTCTCGATGATTTATGCTTTTTGTGGAAAGGTACGAAAGACGAGTTTGACTTGTTTGTAGATTACATTAATGAGACCAAACTTTCTAAAATTTACTAGTTGTTTTAACACAAATGAAGTTAACTACTTGGACATTAACATTGTCAGAGATGAAAATAAATTTGTGTCAAGAGTACATAGAAAAGACACCTTTTCAAACTCCTATTTACATTTTACGAGCTCCCACCCATTTTATCAAAAGAAAAGTGTTTTAAAGGGACAAATGGTCAGGATTTGTAGAATGACCTCTGACGACACTCATTTTAAAGAAGAGTGTAACGTATTGAAGACTATGTTCCTAGACAGAGGATACCCTGAGGAACTGTTTGATGAGATATGTCAGGAAGTTTGTGATGGAAGGAATGGTAGATTTGCCCCAATTTTGGGCCAGCCTACACAGGAAACTGTATTAAATAGTACAGAGGATATTTGTAACAATGAATTCAGTTCAGGGATTTCCACTATATATGACGGACAATCTGGCATTGTTAGAAAAATATTTGATAAGGAGTGGAAAAATTTTGCTAAAGTTTCAGACTTAGGTCATATTTTTGAAAATGAAGTTAAATTCATCTACAAAAAGGGTAAAACTATTAAAAGTTTACTGGAAAGAGGTTCCAACAACAGGGTTCTGGATGTAAACAAGAAAAAGAAAAATGGTGTTTTTAAATGTGGAGCTTGTAGTTATTGTATGCATCTTAAAACAGGAGAATCAGTTTATTTGAAAGCTAGGAACAAAACATTGACTGTGAAATCCTTTGTAAATTGTAATACGAAGGGTATTATTTATATTGCTCTATGTGAAAAATGTGACGCTTTTTATATTGGGAAAAGTGAAAGGAAAATCAAACAAAGAATTTACGAACATTTGTACGATATAAAAACAAAATGAGACACTAATTCACTTTACAAACATACACAAATATGTAATGAAGCTAGATTTGGGTTCTTTGTTTTAGAGGTTGTTTCAACAGACCCTAGAGGGGGAATGTGGGAAACTTTAGTTGAATACAGAGAACTATATTGGCAGATTGTACTAGAAGCATATAAATATCCTGGTATTAATGACATGATTTCCCTCAAACCTGTATTGAAACTTAGGTCAGCTAAATTATAAATTATTAACACACATATATATATATAAAAAAATTTTTTCTAACTAATTTTAACTATTTGGTACATTAACATATACTATTTAAAGTTTTAAAGTTTTATGTGGTTGAGTATTGTAATACCAGTTTACACCAGGAGATGGAGGTGTTATTTCACTAATGTGTTTTAAAGTTTTTAACAAGTGACTATTTATAAATTGTATATTTAATTTTAACTTACAGACCTAGGTGACTACAATGATTTAATGTTTGCTTTTTTCATATTACATTCACACTTTACACTGTTTTAATGAATTACAAACATTCTGTATTACTTATAGTTCATTTTGTTTTGAATAAGTGGATGTGATGTGAAGGATCGTATTCAATTAGTATTCAATATATTCAATGAACACAGAATTTCATTGGTTAGTTTAAAACTTGTCATGAGTATTTAAATTGTGATTTTATGTCTTGTGATGTTGTATTTTGTCTGAGGAAGTTATTGACGAAACGTGGAGTTTTACAAACAACTACGTATTGGATTTGTGTTGTTACTTTGCTATTAAATCAGTTGCACTGACGCTGAGTACTGGGTACTTTTTTCAGTTTATTAACTCTATTAGATATAATCGCCCCAGCAGTGTAAATGTCTTATTAGGAATCACTATAACAACTCTATTAGATATAATCGCCCCAGCAGTGTAAATGTCTTATTAGGAATCACTATAACAACTCTATTAGATATAATCGCCCCAGCAGTGTAAATGTCTTATTAGGAATCACTATAACAACTCTATTAGATATAATCGCCCCAGCAGTGTAAATGTCTTATTAGGAATCACTATAACAACTCTATTAGATATAATCGCCCCAGCAGTGTAAATGTCTTATTAGGAATCACTATAACTCTATTAGATATAATCGCCCCTGCAGTGTAAATGTCTTACTAGGAATCACTACAACAACTCTATTAGATATAATCGCCCCAGCAGTGTAAATGTCTTACTAGGAATCACTACAACAACTCTATTAGATATAATCGCCCCAACAGTGTAAATGTCTTATTAGGAATCACTACAACAACTCTATTAGATATAATCGCCCCAGCAGTGTAAATGTCTTATTAGGAATCACTACAACAACTCTATTAGATATAATCGCCCCAGCAGTGTAAATGTCTTATTAGGAATCACTATAACAACTCTATTAGATATAATCGCCCAGCAGTGTAAATGTCTTATTAGGAATCACTATAACAACTCTATTAGATATAATCGCCCAGCAGTGTAAATGTCTTATTAGGAATCACTATAACAACTCTATTAGATATAATCGCCCCAGCAGTGTAAATGTCTTATTAGGAATCACTATAACAACTCTATTAGATATAATCGCCCCAGCAGTGTAAATGTCTTATTAGGAATCACTATAACAACTCTATTAGATATAATCGCCCCAGCAGTGTAAATGTCTTATTAGGAATCACTATAACAACTCTATCAGATATAATCGCCCCAGCAGTGTAAATGTCTTATTAGGAATCACTATAACAACTCTATCAGATATAATCGCCCCAGCAGTGTAAATGTCTTATTAGGAATCACTATAACAACTCTATCAGATATAATCGCCCCAGCAGTGTAAATGTCTTATTAGGAATCACTATAACAACTCTATTAGATATAATCGCCCCAGCAGTGTAAATGTCTTATTAGGAATCTGTATTATAACATCCACTTGTCAAAATATTGATGATGATAACATCCAACCCACATTATTAATACATCAAACAGTATTGACTTACCAGAAAGTCAAATGTTATACCATGACAAATAAATGTTTTTGCAGAAGGGCAAGCCCCCCCAAAACTCCCAACCCTTGCTAATTATATATAAACTCTGGGATCCCACGACAGCTGTTTATGGGCAGAACACCAATATCCACTCTGCCATGATCTCACACATCCACCTTCTTGTATTGTGTGATGTTTTGACATTCAGCTTTCTGAGATATTGATGTTGCGGTGTTTCGACAAAGTGGGTTTGATGTTATGAACAACGAACATTGATATTTTAGCAAGCCAGTGTTCTAAAGCAGTCCTACTTTATTAGATGATACTGTTATCTGCATACTTTTTTACAGTTATATTATATAGAACTTATGTTGCTGCAACGGAGAACAGGATGGTTGCATAATGTCATAGCTTTCATCAAAAAATTATACAATACAGAAATGTTCTGGAGTATTGCCAATTTGTGAGATAGTTTAGACAAGGTCCATGTTTTTAATGGGATATTGTTAGGGGATCTCAGTATCAAGAGTGTGTGTGTATAGATGCTATATTTTTATCTCTATTATTTATTAAATATATATATATATATATATATATATATATATATATATATATATATATATATATATATATATGTTCATGGGAGGAAAACTTCTCATTGGCTAATGACATTTTACCATCTCTTTCACTATCAAATTGTGCAACAGTGGGTATCACGGAGATTGCCCTTTCTTCACTTTTCTGTGATCTCAGAGTTTGTATATATAATTAGCAGGAGGAGTGAGGATTGTAGGGTGGGGTGGAGGGTTCGTCCTGTAAAAAAAATATATATATTTTTTATCCTTTGTTTACTGATGGTTTTCTTGGTCAACTATTAGCTGCCAATATGGCAGCTGACTATAACAAGGATTTGTAGATTGCTGGTAAAAAGATAAAATTTATTTCCACTTTTACCTTAAAAAGTGGTGCAATTACATAATATATTCATAAAAACTGGAGCTTTATTACAACTCATACTGAGTTTGAGTAAATTAGGGGAGTAGCTCCAAATAGTGTTTAGAAGAGATAGAACTTTTAAAAATTATTTAGAATTTCACAAAGCTGTAAGGTTTTAACCTCACAACAGTTATGGCATTCAAGTGCGGGAGGTCTTGACAATGCTCAAGTATATTGGTAGGGGATAATTTTTGAATTAAGGGAATAACTTAACTTACAAGATATATGGGCAATTTAACTTGTTATTCTAGAGGGGTGGTCTGTTTAGCCCAATGCCAGTTATGTGCGGCTTTTTATGTGTATACAAACACCTCTAGGATACCAATGTATTATATAAGCATATTGCACAGTTTAGTAATCATTATTTTAAATGTTTAGTTATTGAGCAGGTGAAACAAGATTTTAAGTGGTGGTTTACCAAGGAACATCTGGAGGTTTGTGAATTTAAATGGCAGGTTTTGTTAAATGCCACTAACCACCCTGGAATAAAAGAAACCTGCTCTATAAATTCCATTTTAAGATTAAAGCGTCGCACTGTTTGCAATTGTTAATAATTGTTTTTAAAATTTAATTGGTTGATTTGGTCTTGTGATGTGATGTGTTTGGTGTGCACTTGTTTTTAGTTTTGATGAAGTGCCAATATTAGGGGACGAAAGTGCTCAATGTTTTAATTGAAGTTTTGGAAAGTATTGCTGGCCTGTTTTTATTTCTTCCCTCTACCATAGGTGCATATATTTATGCCTATATGGTGCAGTATGTTAGTAAGGAGGTAGCTAAGGGTTGCATGAGGGGATATGTTAGTCGAGGATTAAATTACTTATGGTAGACCTCGGTGCATCAGAGACATGGGGCCAGACTGGGAGAGTGAATTTGTGGTTTCCCATCAAATGATCAAGGTTTCTTTTGAATAGGGTCATGGGGTAAACTTTGCTTCATATAGACGGGGAGCTTATTCCATAACAGAGACCCTTTGAGCCACATTGCAGTCTCTCCAGGAAGTTCTATTTGTCACTGGCAACACTGAGGTCTTTTATTCTAGTGTTTCTAGTGCTGTTTGTTTTGTGGATGTGCAAGAGATCTATCACAGCAGGATACGAGGATGTCTTATATGCTAGTCATAGATTATCTCTCAGTAACCTGTAGAAGACTGAGTACCAATATAGGGGACTTAAGATGATCTGTGTAGGACAGGGAAATCATACCCTGAATTCTCCTGGTAAGGAACATTTGAAGGCATTGCAACTGTTGCAAGTGCCTGGTTGGGTACATGCCAAAGGGGGCACTGTACTCAATAGTGGGTCTGATAGGAGCTGAATATAGTGGTACCATAACTTCCCTGGACATGGATGCCATATCTTTGCTTATGAGTTGGGTGGCACAGAATGATTTTCTCATTGTCTTGGCTACGTGTTGGTCAAAGGCCAGATTACTGTTTTAGATATTTTCCCAGAACCTTAACTATCTGGTCAGTTCATAGGGGTGTTTTGTCAATGGAGTAATTAGCTTGAGTGGACAATTTCCCAAAGGCACTATAATGCATTTCTTTGTGTTGAGTTTTATCTTTGGCACCAGTTTGTCAGTATCATTAGCTTTATTGACAGTATCAGTAAGTGTTAGAATGCAGTGCAAGTACTATGGGCAGTATGGGACCCATGTTGTGTGGCAGATAGGAAATCTGAAGAAGGATCTTCTTGCAGGAGATGGTTTAGCAGTTGTTTCTGAGTTCATTTTTCAAGTATTTCAGAGAGGGTGGGTTCAGCATAATGGTTAAGATCTTTACCTCATAGACACAGGGTTTAATTCTGACCTTGAGTTATTGGTTAAGCTTAAAATAGGCCTTTAGGGCAATTAGCCTGCTATTCTCCTATTAACAGAAGATGACTATTGATATAAATTTAGAGATGTCTGTTGAACTTCCTCCTTTATGTAGAAAGATAATGCGTGATTTTTATACAGGAAGGGAATGTGGGATTCCTGGCCTCACCTATTTATAAGGATTGATACAGGATGAGCAATGCTTCTGGCTGCCATTTTAAAGTAGTCGCTTGGAAGCAGGTCATCAGCTGTAGCTGGCATGGCTTGAGTTTTATATATGATGAGGGCACATGTCTGAAGGTGAAACTGGACCTGGTGGTATGTGGCTATTGGGGAGGGGAGAGGAGAGATTAGGTGTAGAAATCCTTGGTTAGGGATTCAATACTATGTATGAAAGAACAGTTGAATTCTATTACAGTTTTGAGTGGTGAGTTATTGGTAGAGGGATTATGGTTGAATTTTTGGTAAGATTTCATAGGAAGTTACTAGGCTAATGGCCCTAGGGACTTTACAAACCTAGGCAAGGTCTACCCTTATTTCAATGATCTGCACTAACTGCCAGCTTAATAATGTTTAACTAGAATGTTTTAGGGTTGTGTTAACTATTGCTCTGAATGTTGTTGCATAGTTTTATTTTTTTTTTTCATTTGGACATTTTCAAGATATTGTGAAGATTCGTATTTCTGCAATTTTTCCAAGTTTGTACTTTATCCTGCAGTAGCATTCTATTCTTTTTGGTTAGCCAAATTTTATTATTTGTTTTTAGTCTCTTCCATTTAAGAGGTGGAAGGCTGTTTAGGAAGGTTGCATTGAATTAATTTACAGCATCATATAAGGGGAGGGTTTTTGGGATGTATCAGTTTAACAGATGAAAGGATAGTAATGAATATGTCTAGGTTAAAGTTAGGTTGCATGTTTTTTGTAAGCATACCATTTAGATGCTTGTGTGAGATGTCTGTTTTAATTCCTTCAATATTTTGAGTTTCTAATACTGTTGTGGGACTAGACCCCATTCCTAAGTCATGGTATGATTGAAGTTCATGGAATTAGTATTGTTTCAGGCATTGATGTTAGCCAAAAGTTCTCTTCACAGCACCCACAATGGTGCAGCTCATACAGAGTGACATGCATTATTAGTTGCATATCTACATATGACTGCAGATTCTTTTTTAGACCCATGGCTCCTACTACTACTATTATATGGGTGTCTGTCATCCACATTGCTCTCATTTCTGCCTGAAAAACCTTATATTCTATGAGTTTGTGGCTTGATGTACATGAGACACTAATTTCAATGTGTAGCAATTTCAATTGTCAACATTATTTTTGTCTTTTTCCATGAACTGCTGTATCAGGTTTTTTCACATCCATTTTTGGAACTGTTGGTAATGGGTGATCTCATGTGATCCACACTTCATAATTCTCTATAATGCTTTGTGGTTCATGTTCCCAGTGCTGCTCAGCTACTTCTGTATTGTAGTGTCTGCACAATCCTCAGTGGAATAATCTCGCCACATTATTGTGCCTTTCAGTGTACAGGCCCTCTGTCATGAGTGGATCACACCCAGCAAGAAGGTGTGTGACTGTTTCCAGTTCTTTTTTACAGAACATACATTTGTCTGCTTTGTCGACATGTTCAATGGACTTTTTAAACCAACTTGTATGTAGTCCACTATCCTGGGCTGCCAATATTAGCCTTTCATCCTTTGGTTTCAACTCTCCTATCCATATCCATTCCTGTGTCAAATTCTTATCAACATGAGGTTATTCCATGATCTGTTATTCTGGCACATTCAGTTGGTGTCTGATTTTTGTCCCACTTACCAATTGAATGCTTCTGCTAAACTAAGCAGGGAGGTCATCTTGGACTTCCCCTCCTTATGTTTTAAAACTTTCACTATGTTTAGATCTGATGAGATAATGTATGCAGCCCAACGACTGTAGATATATATATGTAATCAATGGTGAGGCAGCCTATACCTCCTTCAAAGTGTGTAATATATAATCTTGATATACACTGTTTTTATATATTATTTGGTAAGTGTGAAACATTTTTTACTGCTTTTGGTGCCAGTTAGTCACAGTGAAACAGTAAGCGCAAACAGGAAGACCAAATTGGTATAAAGTTCGGACTTTATTCCTATGTCAAGGCTGTTTTCAATATTCATTTTAGTCTTCTAGAGTATTCCTTATGGAATTCTATTCACAGTTTTATTTTGTTTTATTGGTGATCCTTCATCATTTCCAAAATATTTATCGATTGATTCCAGCTGAAGTTTCTTTATATTACATTCCTGTCTCAGATTGATTTTTTTATTGGTACTGCAACTTTTATCAAGACCAAATGTCATTTTTTTATCTGAGGCAGTTTTAACCACTTGTAGTTGGGTTTTCAACTCCTCGTCTGATGAACTATACAGTTTTAAGTCATCCACAAAAAGTAGATAAGAAGTATTTAAGCAACGTTGTTTTCTGGGACCCAAATTGTAATCAAGGCCTAACCTGTACAGCAAACTGCTTAAAGGTTTAAGGGTAAGAAAAAACAACAGTGGCAAAAAGTCACCCTGGAATATTCCATTTGAATTAATATCCCTGGTATAATAAATTTGCCATTTGTCATGGCTTAATCGCAAGGTGGTTTGCCTGTTTACTGGTCACTTTAATGTAATTTATCGGTGTAGGATTTATCATATACATCTCTAAGCACTCCTTTATCCAGGATGTGAGATTCCGTCAATTTTTTTACTTTTTTTTTTTTTTTTTTGTAATATGTTCATGCCGTATTTAGATTATTTCCCTTTCTACAATTTTTCATTATGTTTTTAGCAACAAATGATGCTTTGTTCCATATGATTTTCTTTTGCTTCTCTTTTGTTTTGTTGTCATGATTGAGTTTGTTTCTAAATGACTATAAACTCTCCTCGCATTGGTTTCAGTATATAGTGTGTACATTGTTAGAAGGCAAGTTTATTTTTCTATAATTTTTAAGATGGCTTCTTACAGATTCATTTTTTAGGAGGAGTATCATTTTTCATGTAATCAACCAGGCTGGTGTTTGTTCAGTATGCATATATAAGTAATTCTTACTCAGGGCTAAATCTTTTTGTTAAGATGTTAATACTTTTAGGCAGAAGATAGGAAATGCATCTGGTTCTGTAATTTTCTAGTTAGGAGTTTTTCTTAATTTTGTTTCAATTCCCCTGGCCACTACTTCACCCCATTTCATATCCTGTACCTTTGAACTCCTTTCTATATATTCATCTCCTTTAAGTTCTACAGGGTTTTAACAATATTTCTCCAAAATGTATCTATCTCCTCTTTTTTGTATGGTGTTTCTATTCTTGTCTGATTGTATAGATTTGGTGGGGGTCACTGAGAGAGTCTGTCATGGTACATCTGATGGTGAATTTACCAGGGTGTCCTATTATGATCCAGCTTAATAAGGATTTTTTTATCTTGTTATAATGTGTAGGGCTATTAATTAGTTGTGCGAAACTGTATAAGCTCATGGTAGATGTATGGGAGTTAGAGGCTAAGTCCAGCCTATTGATATTGTCACCTAGTAGTATTTTTTCTTCTAGAATTGTTATAGGTATCTTCCAGTGTAGCTAGATTGTCACTACGAGGAATGTTAAGGACAGTAATACATATTTGCCTATATTTGTTTATTTTCAGGAACGTAACAAGAAGCTCTGCTGATTTGAATTTTGGTACTGATTCACAGGTTAACAGGTAGGTACTAGGCTATTGGCCCTAGGGCGTATACTAGCCAAAAAGGTACCCTGGCTTTTGCCACCCAAGAAAATTATTTTCCTGTGCCCCTGTCAAGCAGAACCACAGAAGTGATCCTCGGGGTGAATTTCCTATTACCCATCCAATCATCAAGATTTTTCTTGAAGAGTGCTAATGAGGAGCTCTGTTTGACATAGATAGGTAGTCTGTTCCAGAATATGGGAAGTCTCTGGGACAGGGATCTATCCCTCCAGCATGTTTTGTTTATTGTGGTGACAAGGTTTAGGTCCCTACAGCGTGTAGCTCGGAGGGATTGGGATTTCTTTAAGTGGAGCATGTCCAACAGCTCTGGGTTTGACATAGAGTATGTTAGGCAGAGATCGCCTCTAAGTAGGCGATATGAGACAGAGAATAGTTGGAGTTTTTTGAGTCTGTCCATATAGGACAAGTGTTTAAGGGCTAGGATCCTCTTTGTGAGGTACCTTTGTGGCCTCTCCAGTTGTTGCAGGTGTCTAGTGAGGTACATGCCAAAATGTGGCACTGTACTCGATGACTGGCCTAATCAGGGAAGAGTACAGGGAGACAATAACCTCTTTCTTCCTGGATGCAAAACCCTTAGTAATGAGATGTGCCACATAGAAGGACTTTCTGACCAAATTGGCAATGTGGTGATGAAAAGAGAGGTTGCTGTCAACCTGTGTTCCCAAATCTCTTATAACACCTTCTGTGTTCAGTGGACTACCATCAATGTGGTGATTCATGGGAACTGGGTTTTTCCCCAAAGGGGATGACGACACATTTTTTGGCATTGAGCTTAAGACCATGGTTCTGACACCATTCGTTGGTCTCAGTGAGGCCATTCTGTAGGATGTTAACATCACTTGGGGAATTATTAATAGCTCCCAACTTGCAGTCGTCTGTGAACTTTGTCATCCAGAGTCCCTTCATGTTGGCCTGGACTTTAGAGAAGTAGATACCAAACAGGAGAGGACCCAGGACCGAACCCTGTGGGACTCCACTCGTGACAAGTCGGCAGTCTGACTTGGAGTCAGCTACTTTCACATGATAGGTTTTATCTGTGACATCATCCATTCTTCTGACATCCCAGGAAATATAATTTGCACCCATGTTACTATCGAGGATTAACCACATGCAGATGGTCTAGAATATACTAATTGGAAGGGCTTTCAAATCCATATCATGCTAGGTAGTCTATAATGCCCAGGTTATTATATGTAATGTGTCTGTGTATCACCCAGACAGCTCATATATGAGTCACACATTTTGTACAAATACAACCCATACCAAAGCTTCCTGCAAGGACACTGTCTACAGGGTCACTTGTACCAAAGATAAGGCATGTCATTGACAACTGGCAAGGCCTACATGGTCATTAGGCTAAAATAGCCTTAAAACTCGTATGAATCATATTTGGTGATCTGGGCAGTCCACAATTAGTAAGTTGCACACCAAAAATAAAAGGAGAATGCCTCCCTTAAATTGCTAAACTGCAGCAGCAAACAATGCAGTCTAATCACTCTAATCAATTAAACCTGTTCATTTGACAGAGCTTAATCATTGACAATCAATGACAAATGACTGCTGATTGTGATTCTTTTACATCCAGGATAGCTGCCCCTTTTAGCCCACCTAGTTATGGCACTAGTGGTACTTTACCTGTGAGTGTCAGAATGATAAAATAATGTTGTGGTATAAAGTATTTTGTTGTAAATAGTGACTATATTGTAAATAATATGTTGTAAACCATTTTATAAACAGGTTTGTATTAGAGAGGTTGCCAAAGAGAGTCCTGTTACAAAGCAAGAATCCTATTGTGTGATGTATTAAAAGGAGTGCTGTGGCCTTGGTAATTAGGGTTGTTGGCTTCTTGATGTCTGACCCAGCTCTGTTAGAAATGCTACAACTAAAGAAATCCCAATCCCTCAGCACCACATGCTCTAGAGATGTCAACCTTATTACCACATTCAACGGAACATACTGGAGGGACAGGTTCATAACCCAGAGACTGCCAATGCTATGGAATAGACTTCCCATAGATGTCAAGCACAGGACCTTGCTGACCCTCTTCAAGAGAAATCTTGATGAGTGGATGGGAAATATTCACTCCGGGGATAACTTCAGTAGCTCTACTCGACAGAGGCACTGGGAACTAAGGTCGGGTGGCACAATGCCAGGGTAATCCTATGACTAGGCTTGTAAAGACCCCAGGGCCATTAGCCTAGTACACAGCTATGAACCTAAGTGGCTGTATGCATAGAGCACAGTGGTGTTTTATCTGAGATGACCAAGTCAAATAAATCAGAGTGCTTTTCAGAGCAGTGCACTATTTAGTTTAAGTACTGATGACATGTAAAAAGCATCATCTGTATATTTTTTAGTGAAGTATGTCTTCCTGTTTATAAATGGATAGTTGGAATCCTCAAAAATAACACTGTTTCTTTTAGTGGTGAGAGACTCAAGTTTGGTTGAATATGTTTCGTGGGTAGTGGGTATCACAAAAGTGGAGTTTGGAATAGAGTATGATGTGGCAAGGGATCTTATTTATAGTTATGAGAATGCGGAAAAGTTCAGAATCTTGCTGCACAAGTCTAGATGTGATAAACTTGGAAAAGAATAAGGGCACACCACCACCTGTAACAGGGATACCCTCAGTAGAGGGGATTGAATGGACGGAATACATATAATGTTGTTAGGGAGGGTGTGTTATCACTGCACAGGAACCATATTTCAGTGGTGATGCAGATGTCAGTAATTTCTTTGGGTAGGAAGTCTTCCAGGGATAATATTTTCCGTGGCTTCAAGCATTGGACAGTATTACATTTTTACTGTCCTGATTTTGTTTGGCTCAACTGGCATTTGGAGCAGATTAAAAGCACCCTGGAGGTTGGAAAATTGTCACTATAAAAAACTCTCAGTGTAGAGCTTCAAGTCATCCCTTGCAAAGTAGATAGGTCTTTGTTGCTCCAGAGACCGTGACTGTAGACTATCTACTTCCAGGCAGTCATTTGATACCCATTTGTTAACTATGTAGGCCCAGTGGATAGAGATTTCCGTTTCAGGGGGGACCACAGAGCACTGTCTAGTTAAGTTTCTTGCTGAGAGTCGCACAATATGCAAATGAGGGCTAAGAAACTCAAACCCTGTACCACAGAAACAACAGCTCAGAGTCTTAATCCCCTGCATCAAACTATCAGACTTGGCATATGTCTGATATCCTTTGAATTACACCAAAATCTGAACAGTTATTCAAGTCAGTTATATTTGGTTTATATTTTGACAAAAGGTAGGACGAAACTCAAGATTAGTTATATAGCATCCTCATATGCATACGTAGAGAGCTCTACCATGTGTCCCTTTGTACAAAGAATGTGTGCATCTGGTTGTTCATACTGACATGAACAGCATCCATAGGTTCATAGGTAGGTACTAGACTATCAGCCCTGTGGCCTATATAAACCTAGCCAAAAAGGTTCTCTGGCTTTCGCCACCCAAGAAAATTATTTTCCTGTGCCCTTGTCGAGCAGTGCCGCAAAAGTGATCCCTAGGGTGAATTTTCTATTTATTTCCAGTCAAGCTTTGCTTGACATGAATGGGTAGTTTGTTTCAGAGTATGGGAAGTTTCTGGTACAGGAATCTATCCCTCCAACATGTTCTGTTTATTGTGGTGACAAGGTGTATGTTGTATGTATAGGGTTAAGTGACTTGAGTGACCTAGTGATCTGTCATATCCTTTAACCTGAGAGGCAGTTTACTAACATTCCTTCTTCAGTCTAGTGAGTTGCGTGCTTGCAGTTATCACAATGAGTTAACCTTTTACTAGGACATTTCCATGTGTGGTAGGTGGGCCAGGAAGCCTTAACTCCTCATGTGCTCCATTCTTGGATGGAGTGTTAGATGGCTTATTATAACAAGCCTCAGCTCCTCATGTGCACCATTCTTGGATGGTGTGTTAGATGGCTTATTATAAGAAGCCTCAGCTCCTCATGAGCATCATTCTTGGATGGTGTGTTAGATGGCTTATTATAAGAAGCCTCAGCTCCTCATGTGCACCCTTCTTGGATGGTGTGTTAGATGGCTTATTATAAGAAGCTTTAGCTCCTCGTGCACCATTCTTGGATGGTGTGTTAGATGGCTTATTATAACAAGCCTCAGCTCCTCATGTGCACCATTCTTGGATGGTGTGTTAGATGGCTTATTATAAGAAGCCTCAGCTCCTCATGAGCACCCTTCTTGGATGGTGTGTTAGATGGCTTATTATAAGAAGCCTCAACTCCTCATGTGCACCCTTCTTGGATAGTGTGTTAGATGGCTTATTATAAGAAGCCTTAACTCCTCATGTGCACCGTTCTTGTATGGTGTGTTAGATGGCTTATTATAAGAAGCCTTAACTCCTCATGTGCACCCTTCTTGGATGGTGTGTTAGATGGCTTATTATAAAAAGCCTTAACTCCTCATGTGAACCTTTCCTGGAAGGTGTGTTAGATGGCTTATTATAAGAAGCCTCAGCTCCTCATGTGCACCCTTCTTGGATGGTGTGTTAGATGGCTTATTATAAGAAGCCTCAACTCCTCATGTGCACCCTTCTTGGATAGTGTGTTAGATGGCTTATTATAAGAAGCCTTAACTCCTCATGTGCACCATTCTTGGATGGTGTCTTAGATGGCTTATTAAAAGAAGCCTTAACTCTTCATGTGCCCCCTTCTTGGATGGTGTGTTAGATGGCTTATTATAAGAAGCCTCAGCTCCTCATGTGCACCCTTCTTGGATGGTGTGTTAGATGTCTTATTATAAGAAGCCTCAGCTCCTCTTGTGCACCCTTCTTGGATGGTGTGTTACAGAGAGTATGTCTTGCTACACCCTTGGTTTGGTTGGGGCAGCTGTGTTACATCCTTTTGCATTTTACTTGCTACATACACGTACCGAATAGAAAAAATATAGTTAATATAACTGAGATAAACAGTAAATATGGAGTGCAGAGGGATTTCTAAATTTGTCCTAATATACAAACAGAAGTAAAATAGGATTATAAAAGAATAACTGTTCCGTTAGCATGAAGGAATTCATATGTTGTCTAAATACCTAGTAGAAGGATTACTAGCAGAAAAATTTCTCTGCTTTTTCCAGGCACAGCCTTTCGAAATACCTATTTGAGGAATAAACAACAGATGGTAATTGAAAGAAACCTTATCATATAATGTATGTAGTACATCTGTTTTCATCAGCAGTAAACTAACAATCGTTTTGCTGGAAAAAAGAGCACGTGTGTGTGTGTGTGTGTGTGTGTGTGTGTGTGTGTGTGTGTGTGTGTGTGTGTGTGTGTGTGTGTGTGTGTGTGTACACACACACACACATACACACATATATATATATATATATATATATATATATATATATATATATATATATATATATAAATATAGATATTTTATATATATATACATATAGATATATATATATTGATATAGATATATAGATGATATAGATATTATATATATATATATATACATATATATGTATAGATATAAATAGATATATATATATATATATAGTTTAATACCAAAATGTTGCAGGACAAAGTAAATCCGTTTCAAATACCAATATAAAATAGCAAAACTAGAAACATACAATAGATCACAATGTCGAATCTGCTGAACAAATTCAGCAGATTCAACATTATCGTCAAACAGATCACATCATGTCTGTGTAGGAGCTCACGTAAATTAAACTCCTACACCTCACTTCACATATTTGCAGGGGGCAAGCCCGTCTGCACCCCCTGCTAACTATATATTCCAACTCCGAGATCTCACTACAGTGAGGAAAGGGATGCATTTCCCAAACCGCACTATACCATGATCTGTGTACAGTACTTCGAGTTCATATAAGTGAATGCACTGTGCATTCACTGAAACAAACTTTTGGAGATGGAGATATTCAGAAAAACAGAAAACTGAACATCGATCATTCGATTTTTCCATCTGCGGAGCATCTCTGTTCATCATTTTGATAATAAATAAATATATATATATATATATATATATATATATATATATATATATGTATTTAGATCTATATATCTGTATATCTATCTATATATATATATATATATATATATATATATATATATATATAAATGTATTTATATCTATATATCTATAATCTATATATCTATATATGTATATATATATATATATATATATATATATATATATATATATATAGATATATATATATAGATATAGATATATGCATACACATGCATGTGTGTTTGTGATGTGAAAGAATGGACTACTTAGGTACAAACAAAAATATACAGTAGGCTTTTTCTGGTTCAGTAAGTAATGAAACCTCCTTGTCAGCAAGGGACTGTAAATAAAAGGAGCACACAGAGGAAGCTGTTAGCATTCCTGCTGTGCTACTAACCTTTCAGCAAAGGTAGTAAAACTTAAACTCTTATTGAGACAGTTTCAAACCTTTTTTGAATACAAAATTAATAAAGCTAAAACCAAAGCAATAGCGGTAATTTATGCATTCACATCTGAATTGGTTCAACATTATCCCTATTTATGGGGACATCATAAAATGAAGTATTTAGGAATATGGAATAAAGATGATATTGTGGCAGCTAAGGATATGTGGGAATAGACTAAATAAAAGATAATACAAAAGCTGAGAAAATGGAGGCTCTTTTCAATGGATATTGATAGTAGGATGCAAGCAGTTAAAAACTTTTAGTCCCTTTAGTCATATATACTGGTCAGGCACATTTTTACCAACCAGAGGAGAAGTTGTGGATGGCAATTAATAAAGAGCTGAATGATTTTATCTTGGAGGGGAAGATGGCAAGGGACAAGTGGGATATGCATATTCTTCCAATAGAACAGGGCAGATTGGGATTACTGAGTTGAAAAGGTATTTCAGAGCAACACAGTTAAGGCTCCTATACATAGCGCAAGCAGAAAACTATAATTCAAAGTAGAAAGAGATGATGAAACAGGGAGGAAAGCTCAATTAACAGAGAGAGACTGGGATTTTGGATGCAGACCTTTAAGGAGAACAGCAATAATCATACAAAATATTATATTCATGAAGGAGCTGAGGGTCTTCTAAGAAGTAAGCCAACACTGGAATGGAGAAAGTAGATTCTGCTGATAGGGTTGGCTGTAATTAGGGAAACAGACAATAGGCACGAAGGGGAGGCAATATGTTGGGGACAACTGACAAAGGAACATGCCAAGAACTTATCTGGACTGCAGGTTAGAGATTGCCTTCCATATCAAGGATTGATATCACAGTATAGGCAAACAGAAAAAAATATGGGGTCTTAAATGGAAGGCCAGCACTGGTACAGTTGTTAGTAGAATCTAGAACAGAAGTTGCCATCTAGAAAGGAATAATTAGTAAAAACATATAAAGTATTGCATGATAACTAGAATAATCAATCAGAGGAGGTTAGGATGGATTGGATAATTCACAAACAATGGAGGGATGTATGTATGTCTCCCAAATATGCAACAAACTCTAGAAGATTTATGAACTTTGCCCAAGTGTTTACACACTGGTATTTTTATACCCCAAGCAGACTTCAAATATTTTTCTCAGGTAAACAGCAAATGTTGGAGGTGTGATGGGGAAGAAAGAGGTAACTGGGAGCATATTTTCTAGGAGTGTAGTGAGTTGGCAGACTTTAAAGATTCCCTGCAGACGGCTCTGTTGGAGATGCTGGGTGAGCAAATTGGAGTAACTAGGGAAATTATTTTTTGAGCTATGACACAGAATTGGAATTGCATTGTAAGGCCTTGCTGAGTCTAATTATGATGACTGCCAAAAAGGCAATTACTAGAAAATGGAAATCAAACTCTAAACCAACTTTAAATGTATAGCATCAGTGGTAAATTATTTATAATGTGTATACAGGAACAGTTATTGCAGATAGCAACAAACATATCAGAGAAGAGAGCACATTGAGATACTGCTTGCTTTCCTAAGTAGATGACTGCCAACTTCATGCCAAGTTTTATCACCTTTGTGAAGTGATCATGGGGTTATAAAGGTTAAACTACTGCTGGTTAATTCTGCCAAAGTAAATCTAAAGTGATGCAGAGAATATAAATAACTGACTGTATAGAAGCAGAACAGCCATTATGTGATCCATTCAGTGGAAAACTGCCAGGAGTAATGTGAGACGTTTGGACATACTTTATTTTGGAATGGCACACACACAAACACAGACACAGACACAGACACAGACACAGACACACACAGACACACACACACACAGACACACACACACACACACACACACACACACACACACACACACACACACACACACACACACACACACACACACACACACACACACACACACACACCATAACTTTGGTTGAAACTAGAGAATGTTGACATATGTTTGGTCGACACCATTTGTACGAAATAAACAGATGGTCGATAGATGTGCAAGACTGACAGTCTCTGGGGTTAGGTAATATACCTTTTTCCCCTTGGATTGTATAATCTAGGAGTAAGTATATCTAGTTAGCAGGGGATTTTGGAGTGCAGCCACCCAGGGTGGGGTCTTGCTCCCCTGCAAAAACACATTTTTATGGTTTTTCCTACATTTTTATGTTGTTTGAGATGTTGACTTTTTGTGGTCAATGTTATTGCCATTAACTTTTTCTTATTTTTTTAAAGATTTTTTATTGAATTTTAGCAAGCTAATAATCCATGACAAAAAACGCAATATAGAAATTTAAATCATTCAAAAAAGAGAAAAAAACAATCAACAACTGAAGTATTTACAAACGTGTCTAGTAATTAAGAATTACAGAAGTCGTTCATATAGATCAGTTACCCTTGAATGTTCAATAACTGTTTGCCTAATACTTCTTTGAGCTTAGTTCACAGGTTATAAGATGAAGTCATCTAAATTGCATAAAAGAAGATAAAGGCTCAGTCTTCCAATTTCTAGTTATAACCTTCCTGGCAAAAGCCAAAATGGATTATAACAAAGGATATTTTATTTTTTTAACACAGACAGGAATCAGTGTATTAACAGGACCAATGATTTGGTTAAAACAAAAGTATCAGAAAATAATGCCTGCAAAAAAGATTAATATTGTACTAGTAGGATTTAAGAGCTACACTGTCAAAAACCTATGTGACCAATGCGCCATAGTGTCCAGTTTACATCTCCAACAAGCTACCTTTTTCTTGGTGATCAGCTCATTTTTACGTGGTATAAAAAAGGACCTGCACATAAATTTCCAGGAGAACAATCTCTATTTAAGAGAAGAGGTAGTAAATTTAAATGATACCAGAATTGTTCTTTTATCATTTTCATTAGGTGGGTTATTATTAACTAATTTTAAGTAATCCCAATAACTCTCAGTATAACTTTTTGTTTAATTTCTTATCACTTTATATAGTTTAGAAAGCATACCTTTATTAGATAAATTCTGCTGTATGAATATTGTCAAAAATTGAATAAGTTAGGACAGAATTTGTCAATTTTACTATCCACAAACTGTCTACAAGATTGTATTTCCAACCACTTGTCATTACAAGTTATATTTACTACTTAAGTAATCTACTCAGTTCAATTTATTATTAGTCAACAGTTAAACGCAATAAATGAGATTCTTTTCCTTAAATAACATCATGTCAGAGAGGTTTGAAAAAGGAATATTGCTTTACATAAAAGCAATACGAAAAAGAAGGAACATCCAAGACTTATAAGCTGGATTTCTATAGATAAATGTTTATTTATTTATTTGACATTTGTTAACCAGGTTGGTCTGACTAGGCAAAGCCTTTTTTCAGCAGAGACCCGAGGAGAAAAGCTCCAGTATTACAATGCATAGACATTTACTAGCACAGACATTTGTTACAAGTTACAAGTCAACTAAAAAAAATGAAATAAAATGAGAAAATATGAACTAAACAATGAATAATAATTTTTTTACACATTCTCTAGAAAAATTAGAAAAATACAAGTAATTTGGAGATATTATTGTCAGCGACTAACCTGGATAAATGTCTGATAATTACAAAGTAAGAACAGTTATAAGTAGATTTAGGAGGAAGTGACCTTGTAGAGAAGGAAGGAGATATATAGAGAAATAGAAAATAGTAAAGAATATATGAGGTTAAAACGTACCAAGATATATAAGGCTGATGCTGGTAAAGTGTAGTAGAGAAGCAGCAGAAGAGTACGAGGAGTAGAAGTGAGGAAGAGCAGAGGAGCAGGAGGGGTCTGTAAAAAGGTCTGGTATGGCATTAGCTACGGGGGGAGCACTCAGTGCTAGTGGAGGTAGCTTATGTTGGGTCCTGGCAGTGGCAAATCCATGATTTGTGGAAGTATTCTTTCATTGCTATTTTAAAGGAGTTTTTTTTCAGTAATATACCTGACATTGTGGGGTAGTTTATTCCAGACATTTGAAATGGAATAGCTATGGAGTAGTTTTCCAATATTTTTATTGGGCCTGTATACTTGGAGAAGGTTCTGTTGTGAGCTGCGGAAGTAGTGTTTGGGAGTATAGGGCTGGATGAGAGTGGAGACAGAAGGGCAGGAATAAGGTTGTTGAAGAACTGAATGAGCCAAGAGAAGTTGTCCCATTAATTTTTGGTGATGAAATTCCAGCCACTGCAAATTTCTTAGTGCAATGCAATGGTGGGTGCAGTAAGATAGATCGTAGGCAAATTTAGCTATTTTGTTATAGGTAAGTTCGAGTTTAGTAAGGATATTTGATTGGAGATGTGTAAAAATAGGGGCTGCATAGAGGAGAGTGGGGAGTAGTCAGGCTTATGCAAGGGAGAGTCTGGAGGCATTTGTAAGGTATTTATTATGTCTATAAATTTCTAAATGTCTTTACTAGAAGTGATATGTAATGGGAAGTATTTATATGAAAATTATTAGCTGTGAAATAATATTTTAACACCCAAGTAAATGAATTATTTAATATTATACAACGGCCCCCCATTAATATTCCAAAACGTGCACGCTGATTGGTCAGCGTGCACATTGTAAATCAGAGCTATAGTAATGGAAAAAGGTCGGGTCGCCCAGACTTTTTCCATTAGTAAAACTCTTTTTTTACAGCTGTCTCATTATATTAAACTAGTTTAACACAGCGATACAGCTTTAAAAAAAATTAACGGAGATCTTCCTATCTCCGTTGCTTTTTCTAAAGGTGTCTCGCTATGTTAAATGGGTTTAACATAGCGAGACAGCTTTAAAAAAAGCAACGGAGATTCTCTGTTGCTTTTTTTTAAAGTTGTCTCACTATGTTAAACTCCTTTAACATAGCGGGACACTTTGTAAAAAGCAACGGAGATCTTGCTTTCTCCATTGCTTTTTTCAAAACTGTCTTGATATGTTAAATGGGTTTAACATTGCGAGACAGCTTTAAAAAAGCAACGGAGATTATCCGTTGCTTTTTTAAAGCTGTCTCGCTATGTTAAACTCCTTTAACATAGCGATATAGTTTGTAAAAAGCAACAGAAATCTTGCTTTCTCCGTTGATTTTTTTCAAAATTGTCTCGCTATGTTAAATGGGTTTAACATAGCGAGACAGCTTTAAAAAAAGCAACGGAGATTATCCATTGCTTTTTTTAAAGCTGTCTCGCTAAACTCCTTTAACATAGCAAGACAGTTTGTAAAAAGCAACAGAGATCTTACTTTCTTCGTTGCTTTTGCCCACAGCTCTGATGTACTGCGTAAGCATACACATGCGCAGTACATCAGAACTGCCGCAGAATGCCAGACAGCTGCGGAAGGGCAGCAAGGAGGCATTATACAATGCCATTATTTAAGAAAAGTAATTTTTTTTCCTTAAATAATGTCACTGTATATTAGCAATAACCCACTTCTGGGTGTGGGTAATGCTGGATTTACCCACGGTTGTCTATGTTTGGTCACTCGGGCTTCGCTCTTGTGACCAAACCACACCAACCGTGAGTAAATCCAGCATTACCCACACCCAGGCATGGGTTATTGCTATATTAACATTCTATTAGAATTAAAAGTCTTACTAGTATTAAAGCAAAGGATTTCTTGAAACATTTTTCCATTCAGTTGAGTAATACT
This sequence comes from Protopterus annectens, assembly GCF_019279795.1. Classification (NCBI taxonomy): domain Eukaryota; kingdom Metazoa; phylum Chordata; order Ceratodontiformes; family Protopteridae; genus Protopterus; species Protopterus annectens. The sequence continues at coordinate 1,812,565,638 of NC_056744.1, forward strand.
CATTAGTTAATAGTGAAATAGTTTTTATTACATAAGAAACAGAGTACAGTTCTAAATCTGGCTGACCAAATCACCCAGTCGACCAGTCTCTTACTTGATAAGCTAGAGCTGCTCTAGGTTTATTAGTAAACCAATAAAAAGCTTTAAGATCAATGAATTCAAATCCTCTGTGTATGATTTAGGGCAATGGTAAAGACAAACACTGTGTAATATATAATATCTTTGGTAAAATAAACATTTTAATAAAAGAAAGTCTCCCCTCCATTGTGAAGAAGAGTTTGTTCCATTTGTTTGAGATTCTTTATAATGATTAGATTATTATTATAGTTAAAATCTATTGCATTTTAATAGCATTAGCTTATATTATTCTTAAATATGTTAGTTTACCTTCTTGTACAACATAGTTTGTAGATCTCATATTCAAATTAGTAATATTGTAGTCGATAGAAAATATTTTTGTTTTACTATCATTAAGGATTAGAGCAGATTTCCTTTGAAAACTTTCTATAGTCTCAAAGATCGCATTTAGGTTACCATTATTTTCTTTAATGGTAAGAAGGATGACATCTGCAGTCATTTGGATTTTAGTAGTTACATCAGTACTTAATTTAATACCCTCAATTTCTGAATTCAGCCTTATAAAATTAGCTAATGGTTCAATAGCAACAGTGAAAAGCAAAGGAGATAGAGGACAGCCTTATTTAGTTCCTTTAAGAATTTGAATGGATTGAGAGGTGCATGTACCTATCTTAACATAGGCCTGACAACCTTTATAAAGCTGATTAATAGGTTGTATGAAATTACTACAGAAATTAATTTCTTCCAAAATAATGAAAAGATAATCCCAATTAACAGAATCAAAAACACAATTTATATCCAAGATGATTTGAGTCAAATTTTCTTTTGAATTATTGTCAAAATCAATTATGATTAGTACTCTTTTAATATTATCATATGTATTCCTATTTAAAGTAAATCCTGTTTGATCTTCATCAGTCAAAAATAGGAGAAAGTTCTTCAGTCTATTAGCATGACTAGACATGAACATTTTATAATCTATATTTAAAAGAGAAATTGGCCTATAAGAAGAACATTTAGTTGGGTCTTTATAATCTTTTAATAAAGGAGAGATAAGAGTGTACTTCCATGAAGGAGAGACATTAGCCACATCTTTACATAAGAAGAAAACTTTATGTAATAAGGGTAAAGCTTCTTTATTCATTAATTGAAAATATTTCAGGAATGATGCCATCATTACCCGAGGCCACATTTTTGTTTTAAAGCACCAATTTGAGACAGAATTTCAAATATTGAAATTGGTTTGTCAAATGTTTCAGTATGAATAGCTGATAACTTATTTTTGTATGCTTTTTAATAAATGATCTACTTACTTGTGTAGGATCCAACATTGCTGATTAATTTTATGAAAGTGGTCTATGAATTAAACAGAAATGTGGTCAAACTGCAGTTTGAAAACTGAACAATATAAACTGGAAACATTTGAAGGAAATTTCTACAAAGACATTAAATATAATAGGAAATTAGTTTATAGATATTGATATACAAGACATGGTAAGAATAAAGGCTTAAAAATCAGTAAATTGTGTGTGAATTCTAAATTGTATTCTCAAAAAGCATATTGTAGATATATTAATAAAATCTTATTGAAAACAGGTTGGCATCATAGTAGGGGAGGGTAGCTTGTGCTACTGACATCCAGATACATTCAGATACTAAAATTAGATTATATTGAAAAAGTACTATGCAAACTGAACCCAAGCAAAGTATAGGGAGGAGACAGAATTACTGAAAATAATGCAGCACTTCTGCATGAACTTACAGTAGTGTTAACTTTTAGTTATGTACTTACCATAACTTTAGATGTTTGGGATCCATCTCGCCTACATTCTGTACTGATGGGCTCGGAGCCGATCCCTCAGCTCCGACTCGGCACACTATGCTATAGAGCGAGGCCTCTTATTGGCTGAGCTATTTCTTATCCCAGGATGCACCACCACTAATCCCCCAGATCTTGTTTGTCCGCATTCATGCACACATGCACAACTTGTTTATATAACATTGTTAGATGTTTCAAGATGAAACAACAGGATTCGGACCTTCTGATATCCTCTGATCTCCAAGGAAGGGGGAAGGAGGGTGGGTTATTAGGATGTGAGATGGATCCCAAACATCTAAAGTTATGGTAAGTACATAACTAAAAGATGTTATGTGATCCTATCTCGCCTACATTCTGTACTGATGGGACAGCGTCCCTAGCACCTAAATCCTGGGTGGCTCATTGGAAAACACTCCTGAGCACTGTGGAACCAAATGAAGCTCGTCCTCTAGATGCCACATCCAATTTGTAGTGGGAAATGAAAGTGTGCGGGAAGACCATGTAGCCATAGCACAAATGTCACTAATGGCAAGCTTAGAATGAAATGCTATCGAAGTAGCCATAGCCCTTGTAGAATGAGCTTTGACAGAGGTGGTAAGCTCTTTGTTAGAATAAGAATAAGCTTGAGTAATACAGTCCTTGATCCATTTGGCAATAGTGACCTTTGTGACAGCTTTGCCCAATTTATTGTCTGCAAAGGATACAAACAACTGATCTGTTTTCCTTGTTTGTTTGGTCCTGTCTAAATAAAAACGCAACTGCCTGTGGACATCTAATGTGTGGAATATGAATTCCGCTTTGTTAGAATATTTTGGAAAAAAAAATGGGAGTTCTAACGATTGTTGTAGGCAGAAACTGGAACAAACTTTAGGGACAAAGGAAGGATTTGGCCTGAGAGATACTCTGTCTTTGTGAAAAACCAAGTACGGGGGTTTTACAGACAAAGCTTACAGCTCTGAAACTCTTCTGGCAGAAGTAATCGCCACCAGAAAAGCAGTCTTCCACGATAGAAATTTTAGATCACATGTAGCTGCCGGTTCGAAGGGGGAGGAATTTAAGGCGCGTAACACCACATCGAGATCCCAATGGAGGAGCAGGATGAGAAATCGGAGGTCTTAAAAGCGCAGCACCTTTCAAGAAGGTCTTACACAATCTGTTGCTCATTAAAGGTGGGTTTATAGATTCGTGAAAATTAGAAATCACTGCCAATTGAACCTTGATGGTAGAGACTGAAGAGCCTTGATTGAAAAGAGAAGTTAAAAATTTTAGTACTTCTGCCACGGGAATAGTGATGGGATCCAGGCCCCGGAGTTGAGCCCAAATAGCAAATCTTTTCCATTTGCTAGAATACAGTTTCTTTGTAGCAGACTTATGGGCCGAAGATAATATGTGTACAACCTCTGGATCCAATGTATGACTCCTGACTATAGTCAGAAGAGGAGGAGCCAAGCCGTCAATTTTAAGGTGTGCAGGGACTGGTGGAATAGTCCCGACTGATGAACCAAAAGGTCTGGGATCTGATCCAGGAACCATGGACCTTCCAGAGTATAGTTCGAAGATAGGGAAACCATACTTGACGAGGCCAGTAAGGAGCAACTAAGATCATTTTGCTCCCCAAGAGAGATGCCTTTTGGATCACCCTGGGAAGGAGAGGAACTGGGGGGAAGGCATAAAGCAAGCCGGTGGGCCAAGGACGGGCTAGTGCATCCATGGGGCTCTTCCCCGGAGCCGGGGTTAGGGAGAATTTTTGCACTTGCATTTAGTGGAGTCGAAGAGGTCGCAACATGGAACTCCCCATCTGCTGAAAATCTGACTTGCAACTGTCATGTTCAGAGACCATTCGTGAGGAGAGAGGATGGTTCTGCTCAGTCTGTCGGCTATCACATTGGACTTGCCGGGATATGAGTTGCCACTAGAAATCGATTGGTCGAGACTGCCCATTCCCAGACTCTCATGGCCTCTCTGCAAAGAGGATAGGATCTGGTCCCTCCCTGTTTGTTCAGGTACCAGACAACTGACATGTTGTCTGAGTGAACGGCAATTACGCCCTGAGGGAGGTAATCGTGAAGGGCTTGGAGGGACAGAAGCACCACCCTCATTTCTAGGATGTTGATATGAAGTAGGGTCTCTTCTGGGTGCCATTTGCCTTGGACTGACCTGCCCAGGGAATGCCCCCCCCACCCCATCTGGGAGGCGTCCATGGTCAAAGTGGCCGCAGGAGGAGGTGGAACAAAGGGTCGTCCCTGATCCAAATTGGAGGGCACTAGCCACCAGCGAAGGTCCCGTTTGCATGTTTCCGTGATCCATATGAGGTGACAGAGGGAGTTCCTGAAAGGACCACTGAGCTGAAAGAAGCCACTGGAGAATTCTCATGTGCAACCTTGCCAAGGGGACTAGAAGAACCGTGGCGGACATGGATCCCAATAGCTGCAGGACCATCCTGGCTGGGGCTTTGGACCTGGGAAGTAAGGCTCGAACTTGAGTCTGTATGGTTTGTATTCTGTCTGTAGGTAGATAGACCCGCATTTGGTTTGAGTCTATCTCTACCCCTATGAATCTTATTCGTTGAGATGGCAGCAACACAGACTTTGGCCAATTGAAGGTGATTCCAAGGGAATTGCCCAGTGATATAATGGCTTGTAGCCTCCGCAGTAGTAGATGCTTGGAGGTGGCAGTTAGGAGCCAGTCGTCTAGATACGGAAACACCTGGAATCCTAGACTTCTCAGGTGAGCAGTCACGACTGCCAAGCACTTGGTGAACACCCTGGGGGCTGTGGTGAGACCAAAGGGCAGCGTGAACTGAAAATGACTGCCTCCTAGGCTGAAGCGCAGATGTCTCCTGGACGCTTGATGTACCATGATATGGTAATAGGCGTCCTTGAGATCTATGCAGCACATCCAAACACCTTTCTCCAGCAATGGGAGAATGGTTTGTAGGGTGACCATTTGGAACTTGGACTTTCTGACTGAACGGTTTAGGATGCTGAGGTCCAAAATGGGCCTCAAGTCCCCAGTCTTTTTTGGCACCAAAAAGAATCTTGAGTAAGTCCCTAATCCGATCTGGTCTACGGGGACCGGTTGGATGACTCCTTTTTGCAGCAGCTTTGAAACTTCTGAGGCTGCAGTATCCCGTTGACTGGGTGGCGGGTCCGGGATTTTTTTGGACTGAGGTGGGGAGTGAGAGAAAGGGATGGTGTAACCTCCGGCGATAATTCGAAGCACCCATCGGTCCTGAGTGATACCTTCCCAGGCTTTCAGGTGCTTCGAAAAACGACCCCCGACTGGCTCCGGAGCTGCACAGTCGGGCAATCCCTCAAGGACTGTGAAAGGCTGAAGAGCCACGAAAGGACTCGCGGTCTCCAGTGTTGCGAGGGCCTCTGCCGCCTCTGGGACGGTGTCTTCCGGAAGAATTTCCCCCTCCCTGCCTCTGGAAGGGGATCATCCTGCTGAGAGGGGTAAGGCTTCTGAGATTCACGGAACCACATTTTTCCTCCTCTTTAGCCTTGGGATAAGGCCGAAGGGAGTGGAAAATCGTGCCCCACGGCAGTCAGAGTCTTACCCTCCTGTTCGCAGCGGGTCAGTGTGTCCTTTACCTTGGGTCCAAACAGGGAGGACCCATCAAAGGGGGTGTCGGCAAAGGAAGACTTAAAGGCCTCTGCGAAATGACACAGGCGGAGCCAGGCTTGTCTCCGTAGAGCAATGCCTGTACCCGCCGCTCTACTCCCTTCGCCGCATAAGAAATGAGCCTCATGGACGAGTTTGAAATGGACGACAATGTAGCCAGCTGAGAGCCAACCGTCTGGGCCAGCTCCTCAGGCAGGTTACCCAAGAGGGTATCGGAAAGCTCTTTAATCAGATCCCACTGAAATCTAGTAAAGTGCGTAAGGTAGTTCAAGGACCTTAATGTAAAGGCCGCTGAACTTAGGGTGCGCTTTCCGTACCGATCCATGCTCCTAGACTCCTTATTAGGAGGATGGACGGACGTCGAAGCCTCTGCTACATCTTGCTGGGTAGCAGATGCCACCACCAAAGCATCTACAGCCACACCTTTGGTTAGAAATTCTTTTTCAGGGGGTGCCGAGAGAAACTTATTCGGACGAGCAGGCACCGGTTCCACAGAGTCTGGGTGTTCCCACGCCCTTCGACAGATCAAATCCAAGAGCTCGTCGAAGGGCGGAGACACCCAGGAGGCAGAGGGCTGAGCCCCGAAGGTCTTAAGGAACACCAACTCATCAGCAGAAGGGGGTTTGGACTGCCCGCCGCCTCGTTGTTTAAGGGCTTCCAGGATGTCTGCAAAGGAGACATCATCCAAGGACGACTTAGGGGACCCCTCTGCATCATCGAGATCAGTGTCTGATGTAAGAGACTCATCAGGGGAGTCAACGTGCTTCCTCTTGCATGATCTTTTCCTGGATGGTTCTTCCAAAGAGGCTTCAGAAGGACCTCCAGGAGGGGGGGAAACCCCAGTGGGGGTAACCTCAGGCCCCGGGGCTCCACTGTCTAAGGACAGGGGGACTGCCAAAGACCCAGTCTCGGTATGCAGGGAAGGAGCTGGGGAGACCGTGGAGGTAGCCAAAGAAGATTTGGCTAACGCACTCCTCATAGCCCTGAAGGCGTGACCACCAGAATCCTGGGAGGGTCCCACCTCCGTGGCCACGACAGTAGACGTCACTCCCACCACCGACGCACCAAGAGGGAGACTTGGGACCGAGAACATCAATCCCGAAGCATCCCCCCCCGGGGCTGACGGAAGAAGTCCGTGTACTGAACTCTGACCCAAGAGCCGGAGTTGGAGTAAGGGTCGGGCCCGACCCTAAAACCTCCACCGGTTCCACCAGCACCGGCTCCAACGGTGCCGAGGCTGTTGGAGGAGGAACCATAGTAGGGAGGTGGACCATCGGCTCCGAAGCCGAATGGGCTGGAGCCGAAACTAGCTTTTGGAACACCGGAGACTGGAAAAGTCTTAGGAGCACCCTGTCCATGTCCGAATCAGACATCTTGGATGATCTGGAGGATACCGATTGGGTCCGAACCGATTTCTCCATCGGCTCCAAAGGACTAGGGGACCGGCTCCGAATGGATTCTACCACTATCGGCTCCGAGAGAGATCTCAAGGCAATTTCCCTCGGTGCAGATAAGGACTTCGGCTCTGAAGGAGAAGAGTCTGAGCCGGTAACCCTCATTGGCTCCAATATCAGTGGAGCCGATGAAGGTGACCCGCCTCTCGATGCCCCAGTCCTCGGCTCCGAAACCAGAGGGGTCGAGGCTGGAGGCATCGAGGCAGACCGTTCCGCCCTCGGCTCTGAAGTCCGTGGAGCCGATGGAGAAGTCTGCCTAGGTTTTTTGGTAGTCGGTTCCGACAGACTGGTCGCAGCCGACGCTTTCTTCTTTTTTGAAGGAGAGGGAGACGAAGATAAAGCCTCCTCGAAGGATGGCTTGATTAACCCCTTAAAGATTAATTTGTTTTTCCTCTCCTGGAGGACCCTTGATGAGAAGGCGTGACACACGCTACATGATTCTTGTAGGTGCTTGGCGCCTAAACAGTAAACGCACGAGGAGTGGCCGTCCATTATGGACATCTTAAAACCACACCTCGTGCATTTTTTAAACCCAGAGGGTTTATGCTCTTTGGACATGACTAAATTAGAAAAAAAACACACCTGTCTAAAGAGAAACACACCAAAACTTAATGGTTTAAGAACAAAAAAATATAAAGTTTTTTTTTTTTTTTTTTAAACGCAATACAGTTGTACCAGAAAAATTCCACACAGAAAGAGAGAGTCAAGACCCTCTAACTTAAACGGGTACTTGACCCACAAATAAAACGCTAAGAAAGCAAAAAGCAACAGGGGAAGGCCCCTCTAACTAAAACGGGAAACCTTCCCTTGACGAAAAACACAAATTCCTCAACAGAACTGTTCAATACACACTCAAATCACAACAATAGCTGTTAAAACAGCTTTTGGGTTCAAAGCAAGCAAATTCCTGACAGGAAAGCCTAAATAAATTAGTACTTAGCCCAGCCAAGTTGAGACCACGTCTAAGCTTGTAAGCGGCAAACGAGATCTGGGGGATTAGTGGTGGTGCATCCTGGGATAAGAAATAGCTCAGCCAATAAGAGGCCTCGCTCTATAGCATAGCGTGCCGAGTCGGAGCCGAGGGATCGGCTCCGAGCCCATCAGTACAGAATGTAGGCAAGATAGGATCACATAACATCATCTGTTACATACTAGGTTTTTTAAGTAGGGAGATATAACTCAGTACTGAAGATATGCACATTTAAACCTATTTTTAAGAGACTCTAGGATAAACCCAGAGTCATATATATCCAAAGTCTATGTTCTTATATTGGAAAAATAAATACAATTATTTTGGATAAATTGTCTGAGTGGGAAATGTTGGAACTTGAACCTATTTATCAGCATGCATATCTTTAAAATAGGTCTAGTACTACTTGTAACATGGTTTATAACAATATAATATATAATATCAGCTAGAAATGAGAAAGTGTCTTCAGATATAATTTATGTAGACCCATCTTCACCCTTTGATTGGGTTGTGAATTTAAAAATGAACAATTTAGCACAACTAAGCATTAGTGTAACCTTGATAAGACAGATAGCTCCATGGCTTACAAATAGGACATGGTACATATAATTAAGCAGTTGGACAGGCAAGATTCTTGGTTATAGTGAGGGTGTCTCACCTGCTTTGTCCTGGGCTCATACTTCTTTAAATTGTATATTTTTCTTCTGCAAGTGATCGACAGTCTCTATGCAGATGATTTAGTAATGAGGGAAATTATTACATCTGTTATGGATAGGGCAGGTCTACAATGAACATGACTAAATTGACTAGTTGGGCACAGGAGAACAACATGCTGATAAACACATCTAAAACTAAACACATGCACTGTGTGAAACATAGATTGAAGGGTGAAGATTTAAAATAGGATTAATTGAAGGATCTAGGTATATGGGTAGATCCAGCTTTGATTATTTTCTTGATCACATTCACCAAATGGTTAATGATAGTTATAACACAATAAGCTGTATAAAATATTTAGAGTCTAGGAAACAATAAATGATGAAGACCTAAACTAGAGTATGGAATAATGATATGGAATCCTTATAAGAAAACTAGCATGTGTAATTGGAAAGAGTAGAGTAGAAATATGCCAGGGGCATCCTTGAATGTGAAAGCTTAAGTTATCGTGAAATATTAAAGTACTTAAACTTGTACAGTGTTTCAGCTAGATATTTAAAGGAGACCTATTGAAGTATAAAGAGAATGGCAAGCTGAGGTCTTATCTTCCAAAGTGGATGTCTTGTCCATTCAGAAGGACATCTGAGAAGGTTGTTCCATATCAGCCTCCAACAGGGTTGAGGAAGAGGGAACATCAAAGGAACCAGGGTGGTCCAAGAACTTAAGAGACCCAGCAAAGACATACGAGATAACCATACAGCAGCAGCTTCAAGGCTGGACTTTTTAAAATTAATTGTTGTCAAGGGAAGGATGTCTAAAGCCAACATACCCTGTGTCAGCTGCTTAACTCTCTGATTTTCTAAATAATTCTTAAAGATAACAACTACTGTGTAAGGTGTTAGAGATAAATGAGTGAAAAACAGACCCATCCATATAATTATGGGTAGCTCCAAGACAAAATAAAACTTCGAGTGCTTGTCCCTGCATGGAATTTGCCTCCTGCAGTTACATTTTCCTCTCTTCAATGGCACAAACAAAATACTCTTCTCATAAACATCTGCCCAAGGCAATAGAAAACACATGGATCACATGTGTGACAGACTAAAGTTGAAATGAGTTCCGTGTTTGGGTTGTTGGCAACAAAGTTCAGATGTATTTTGTGCCTGTACCCCTCTAGCACTTTCTTCCTGAAGTCATACACTGGCATGACAGGAAGGTATGCTGGCTGAATGTGTGGAGCTATCCTTAGCAGGATACCCCAACTGTTAGTGATACCCCAACTGTTAGTGATACTGCAACGATAATGTAAGGAAGGACATAATGCATATGCTATTACAAAATACAAAGCAGTTTAACAGACTGCCCATTATCTAAGCAGAGTAATGACAGTTATGCTAATGATGCTCATCCCATTGGGCATTCTTCCAGCATATGTGTGTATATCACTGCATATTGGTAGTAAATAATATACTAAAATCTCAATTACTTCATATCTCTTTGGTTTAGTGGGGGAGGCTCAACATGATAAGTATTCTTGTTCATATTGTAACCTATGCAGAACATACTTCACTGTTTTTGGTGAGAAACTACTAGGTAGCATTTCAGAGTCCCACATTACACTTGATGCCAGGCTATTACTCCTTTCAAATATGTTTTACCAGACTTGTCCACTAGAGAAGTTACATTCAAGAGATCATCATGAAACAAATAGACTTTGAGATTATTGTTTAGTTAAATTATATTAGTCACAGATTATCTTTAGTGTCAGTAAAACATTAAATATTGTCCAGTGGCATTGTATCTGCCTCATCATTACCACCAGCACTGTGTACTTTATGCACTGGGTCTGTTGTGCCAGTTTTCTTTGACTGTGACCATGATTTATAAATCACAGATTTCCACGTTCCACCATTCTGCTTCATGCCTGTTCTGTCTGTGCTTTATTCCACTTCCATCATAGGATCATCTAAAGAAATACAGCAGAATCTTTCTATATAGTCATTGATGGTAACACAGAACAGGACTAGTACTTGATTATATATCACCACTAGTTGATAGTATATAGGGTCTGGCCCCATATCTCTGATATACAGAGACAGTCAGTAATGACCAGACTAACATATTCTCCACCTAACCTCTAAAAACTTCCCAAGTAACATACCTGTCCTAATATATATCCATGATCTATAGGGAAACAAATGGATTGGATTGCATGACTAGGCTTATAATGGCCTTGGTGGTTGTTAGCCTATTATTTACCTATGAACCTTTGTTAGCATGAGGCTGAACACCCATAATAAGCTAGTTGTAAGTCCAGTGCTAACCCCCATTTGCATTCTCTTTGGATTTAAGTTATTCTTTTCAGGCCTGATGGGGCTTCCAGCGTATTAGGGCATCATCATTTAAGAAATTCTCAGCTCCCAAATGCATTGGCTATATACTATTATGGCAGTGTTAGCTACTTGACCAAAATTGATGTAGCCTATGCCAACAATCTCTTGCAGTCATCTGGCCAAAAAATATTCCACACCTTCAACTAGTAATCTCCCCACTGCCTACTCTTTTTCTCCTGTACCTACCTCCAACATAAAAAACTCTTAACTAAACTTAAGCCCACCAAATTAGCAGCAGACACCCTCCCAAGGGAATACCTACAAATCGCAGCTGATGCCCTACCCTACACAGTATCCATCTTGATTAACCGATCACTGTCAGAAAGTTATGTTCCCACACTGTGGAAAGTATCACATATAATTCCCCCTCCACAAAGGCGGACTCTCCACAGAACTAACCAATTACTGCCCCATAGCTATTCTCTCTCCACTCTCCAAAATATTAGAGAGATGCATACACTCTCAGATCTGACTACCTCCTTACTAACAACCTCCTTTACAATACTCAGCATGGTTTCTGACCAAACCATAGCATCACCACTGCCTTACTCTCCTTTACTAACACTATCCTTCAGCATAAAAACAATGGCTATCTCTCCTCTGATACTTTCCTAGACATATCTAAAGCATATGACATGGTCCCACACAAACAACTTATCTCTGTCCTCAATAACCTATCCTTCTGACAATCAGTCACCAACTGGTTTCAGAGTTACCTGTCTGACCGCCAACAATCCATTGTATGGCAGAATGACATATCTCCCCAACTACCTGTCTCCCTAGGGGTTTCCCCAAGGATCCATCCTTGGACCCCTACTCTTCTCTGTTTTCACCAATAATCTAGCCTCTGCCACCAAACATGGCACACTCATACAATACGCAGATGACTCAACCATCATCTGCTCAGCCCAGTCCCTACCCAAACTGCAAAAAAATTCACACAGGAAGCTTTTTCCTCTGTTGAAACTTGGTTACCCGATGCCCAATTAATACTCAACCCAAACAAAACTAAACTACTCATCTTCCAACCCACCAAACATACTCAAAACAACTCTCACTTTAACATCACAGCAAAAGACAACACAACTATATACCCAACTGAACACACCAAATTACTAGGAGTGGAAATAGACAATAAACTAAAATTTGACATTCACATATCCATGACCATAAAAAAAGTCCACAAAAAACTAACAGCGTTATACAGAAATAAGCAACTTCTCACCAAAGCAGCAAAGATTTCAATAGCAAATTCCCACCTTATCTCCACCCTACTTTATGCCTCTACAATATATATATACCAACCTAAGGCAATGCGATGTAAACAAGCTAGAGACCTGCTACAACAAAATCGCCAAATTCGCCACAGGGGCATTCTACTGTAGTCACCACTGTCTCTCTCTTGCTGAACTGGGCTGGCTTGAACTCCCTCACCTCCTTCAGTGGTATCAACTCTCACTCACCCACAAACTAGTAAACCATCCACTAAATGTCCCATCCCTCCAGAATCTACGCCAACCCCATCGCACCACCAGACCACTAAGATCCAGCAACAAAAATCACTTGCAGATCACTAAAGCCAATAACTCTGCTGGTGAAGCACTATTCTCTTGCACCATAGCCAAATTATAGAACTCCCTCCCACACACAATTACCTCCATACCATGATGTACCCACTTCAAAACTTTACTAAAAGCGCACCTAAAAACATGCTGGCTATGCCCTTGCAACTCCCACTCTAATATCACCCACCCCATCCAACCACTACCTTTTTTTCCACCCCACTAACTACATTGATTATAACAAGCTCAGATGCTCATAAGCCTAGTACTTATTATACAGCAGGAACTTCTTATTGTAACATTTGTTAATGTCTGTTATGTACTTCACAGATAAAGATTCTAGTTTTCTACTTATGTACTATGTTCTTCATCTGTAAATATGTTGTAAGTAATTGCTATGTAAATTTTTAATTGCTATGTAATCCAATGTAACTACTGTCTGTTTATTTTAACTGTGGAGCTTTTCTCCCTGGGCCTCTGCTGAAAATGGACCTACGTCCAGTCGGACACTCCCGGTCAACAAAAATAAATAAATAAATAAATAAGTCTCATTTTATCCACACTGTCCTACATGAGGAGTTCCCTTGCATCTGTGAAAAAATCTTGCATTCATACATGGCAATCAGTACCTGAAAAAAAAAAAAAAAACACAACCGTAAAACAGAAACAATAACTGCAGTGGTTACTTTTAGCAACAAAGGGCACAGGCAGTATAGTAGGCTCTCGTAACTTGGCTCCCTTCCCCACAAATGGTGCAATCCTGGAGGATATTTATATTAGAGTGATTTGTGGGGTACAACCACCCACAACACCTAAGACAACCTATACAGAATAATTTGAGTAACAGGGGAGTTAGTCATACAGACAAAAGAATGTCAAGGAGTTAACACTTGAGCAGTACAAATAACTAATCTAACATTAACATGGAGGTAAAACACTACCACCCTCCTTCCAAGGCTGAACAGTTTTTGGGACAAGCATATAATTACTTATTGCTTTAAACTCTGTAATTCACTTGGTACAATGTTGTGCGAGTTTAAAGTGGGGTTATTCACGTAGTAGGACTGTTGGTGGAACAGTCCCTACATGAAATGTTGTGCGAGTTTAAAGTGGGGTTATTCACGTAGTAGGACTGTTGGTGGAACAGTCCCTACATGAAATGTGCGAGTTTAAAGTGGGGTTATTCACGTAGTAGGACTGCTCTTGGAACAGTCCCTACATGAAGAGCAGCAGGACTGGCAAGGTGCATTACTGTTGTTTGTTTTTATTTGTCAGGTTCTTATTTCACATTTATTTTTATATCACTTTTCAGCAGCTTGCAGGTGTCCATCATTTATGTTTGGTATTTTGTTTTTTTAAATAACTTGTGAGCCAGGATTATAAAACAGCCTTTTATAAGTCTATTGCAAACCCTGATAACTTTGTGCGTGGTGCTTGTTAGACAGGAAGAATACATTTCATCCAATCTCAGACACTTTGTAGTGATGACACAGTGAGACTTTAGGATGCATGATTTGTAATGCACTGTGGTAAGTTGCATAAACAAGGAGAACAGAAAAAATACTGTGCCTATTTATGTTAAAACAGCTTTAGGACAGTTCAGATTTTACAGCTGTGGAATAAATTCACCTAAAGTATCCTTGAATAAGCTCACTAAAATTATTTCTGGGTGGTACTCGTGCTGAAAGCTTTACAGATGAGCTCCCTGAAGCACTGTTTCTACATCAGGACCAGGGATAATTCTTTAACAATGTGGAACAATAGTCTGTCTTTTCCACATGCTTACTATTGAAACCTGACTTAGTTGTTGAGTGCTTCTAATGTAACAGTGCACCTTTTTTCTGTTACGTCCTGACTAGTCCTCCTCTACCAACAGTAATGCATCATGTACTGCTCATCTAAGGGCACAATTGTGGTGCCCTTTTCTCATATAACAAATAACAGTAGGACCAACCAGAGCAATAAACTGAAGGGGGACATTATATAAAAAGCACATCAATAAGCAGTAAAATCCATTACATCTTTTTCCATTAGGTGTACACGCAAACAAATGTGTTGCAGAAAATATTTTTAAAAAATCAAATTAGTGTCTGCCTCCAGAGTGAAAAAAAAAAAAACAGTAGCTCATATAAGCACTTCTCTAAATTTCAAAATGAAGTGATTCTATAAGGTTTTACTACTGCCATGGGGTTGTAAATAAAAGAGCACACAGAGTGTTAAATTATCCTTCCCCCAAAGTACCGAAATCTGAGCCATCACACTAAAAGCTGCCTGAATGTAAACAATAGGATCACCTGACCTACCAGCGGCACTACACATATCTGTATAACCTACTTTTTAGCTGGATTGTTGCTTGGCTTTGTACTGTAAATACCTGGAACATGATTGTAGCATAATTGTCTAGTTAATTATAGATTGTCTAGTGTTTAACACAATACAAATAACTGGGTAGCCTACATGTTACAATAGTTTATTACTTGGTTGTAATCTTTGGACTGAGCCTGCAAATGGTCCACTTGAATGAGTACTCTACCCTGATCAAGGAATAATGCACTGCCCTGTAGGTTGCTGAGTCCTTACCCCCCACAGTCACCATTGGCCTCTTCCACTTAATGAAAACTGACCTCATTCTCTCAGGCATCCCTTCTCATAACCTGGGAAGGAGAGCTACCCTACAGGAAAGTATTACAATAGTAGTTCAAGAGTGCACAATTTTATTCTCCCCAAATGAAGGTCAGGGTGCTTGGCCTTCACTTTGTTAATTTCCTCTCTTATGGCCTGTCCTCTTCAGGGAAGGACAGCTGCACCTGGAATATTTAGAGTGCACAATTATCCCAAAAGGAAGGTCAGGGTGCTTGACCTTCACTTTCAGTTGCTTTCCTCTCTTATGGCCTGTCCTCTTCAGGGAAGGACAGCTGTACCTGGAATATTTAGCCCCCATCTCTCCCAGGAAAGGGTAACCATCACAGAATGCTTAGTCATTCCTTGCTAACAGTTTTATTTCCAAAACAAAGAAGAGCTGTCATCTGGAAGGAATAATAATAATTAGGAAATTTTAATACATATTCCCTTGGTTCTAAACATTTTCACATTAACTGTATTTTTCTCCCAAAATAACCTCATTCAGCTAATCAATTTAACCAGCCAAACCCTTACAGCAATAGCAACTGCCTTCTTGATTTAATTAGAAAAAAACCTCACATGTGGATTTTGAAACATCAAATGTTTTCACCCTTAGTAATGATCTCCCCATTAAAGCCACTGTTTCCTTCAGGGCGCCTAAAATCCTCTAGTAACAGTTAATACTTCCCCTGAATCCAGGCACTCTCAAACACCACAAAACCTTCAAAATCCAGATCTGCTAGTCCTTACCAGTTCAGACAATCTGCTTGAGAACTGTCCATATTAAACTCCCTTATTCAGCCTATCTTAGGGCGGCCACGGTGGTGCAGTGGTTAGCGGTGCCACCTCACAGCAAGATGTTCTCCGGTTCGATCCTCAGCTGGGGTGCCTTCTGTGCAGAGTCTGCATGTCCTCTCTGTGGTCGCGTGGGTTTCCTCCGGGTGCTACGGTTTCCTCCCACATCCCAAAGACATGCTGTAGGTGGATTGGACACACTAAATTGGCCCTAGGCATGAGTGCGTGCGTGTGTGTGTGCCTTCTATGGTAGGTTGGATGCCAGGCTGGCAACTCAACACCGCAAAATTCCACTGCCAATCATGAGCGGACGGTGATCTGCTGTGGTGACCCCTAACCGAGAAAAGCTGAAAGAAGAAGAAGATTCAGCCCATCTTAAATGAATGCTTCCCATTAAAACAAACAATATTAAATGGTCAGCAGTGCCTCTAGATAACATCTCAACTAAAACCCAGAATGAAAATGATCCGCTGTGGCGACCCCTAACCGGGAAAAGCTGAAAGAAGAAGAAGATTCAGCCTATCTTAGATGAATGCTTCCCATTAAAACAAAAAAATATCAAATGGTCAGCAGTGCCTCTAGATAACATCTCAACTAAAACCCAGAATGAAAAATAGAAACAAAGTGTAGAAAATGTAAAGAAAGTAATGGTCTATATAACATGAGGCCCTTCTGACTCTTAGACACGGCTGTAAATTACAAATCAAAGAAGCAAGTAAACCAAACAAACACAATTAGAAACTCCAGAAACCAATAACGTACGTGGCAAACAAAGTTAGAAGCAATTCCTTTATTAAATGAAGCGCTTTTCGTCCGATCTAGTACACGAACTTCATCAGATACAATAAAGATGAGCTGTTACTTTTTAAAATAAGCAGAGAAATGCATCAGCTGACGCTTCAAAATTTAAAGCGCCATACCTTATTTAAAATGCTTCATGTTAAAAAACTTTTTTATATATATTAAAATACTTCTGTTGTTAATAAGTTATTGTTAAATCAACCAAAAAGTTGTCACCAATGTAAAAATGTAAAACTACATGCAATTCTACACTTAAAACATGTCTTAATATTAAATTAATAAAAGACATATACTTTAAGCACATTGTATAGATCAGTGCGTTCCAAGGAGCAGCAAATGTCAGGCTATTTTACACTCAATAAATCTAAGCATAAGTCACCATATCTACCTACAATAACTAAGAACACCAAATGCTAATAAAACCTAATAGATTGTGCAGGTTATTAATCAGTCTATCTACAAAAACTTCTTAATTTTAGTATAGGCATAATTGAGCACATATCATTCAGACCCGGAAAATTATATGCATATAACCGGATCTGCCATAATAATTCCAACCTCTCCAATTCTACCTCTGTTGGCCCCCCTCATATTTGGAACCAGCTGATCCAAAATCCATATTCTAAGATATGCTTAGCCAGTGCATTTTCCTGTTTAAGTTTACCTATGCTGTAAACATGTTCATATATTCTCTCTTTCAATTTACGAGTTGTCTTGCCCACATAAAAACACGGACAATACTGACACTTGGCTAGGTAAACCACCATTCTGGAATTGCAATTAAATTTTCCTTTACTTGTCAAATACAAGTTATTAGTAGTTACACAGTTACTCACTAAAATATACTTACAGTAAGAACAAGAGCCACAATTTTGCATACCCTTTCAATTATTATTATTATTATGTATGCTTTCGAATAGATTCTTACAATTTTTATCTCTCCTTACTATAAATTTTGGTGTTTCTCCTACTTTATCCAATACTTCCTTACTTTCCTTAAGTATATTCCAATTTTTACAAACAATGTTTTTTAAGAGATGGAAATCAGTATTAAAAGTAAGGATAAAGCTATGCCCAAATCCTGAAGTATCTTTGATTGGGGTGGTATCAAGAGGAACATCCATTACTAGCAAAGTCTGATTCTCATATGTATTCATTGATACCTCATGGATTACCTCCTCTATTACACCATTCACAATACGTGTATAAATGCCTCTAAGTCTCTTTCCTTTAACCTCATCTATAATATTTGTCAAAGAATGTATTAGGATAAGCTCTTCTAAGAAACATATGTTTTAAATTCCTGCATTCATCATCAAAATCATCTTCCCTTGTAATCATTCGTGCTGCCCTCACTAGTTGTCCTTTTACTACAAACTTTTTTTGAAAAGTGGGATGCGCGCTTGAAGAATGCAGGAATGTATTAGAGTAGCAAGGCTTCCTATAAATTCTTGATTCATACTTTTTATGAATGTTATTTTTAACTAATAATACATCCAAGAATGGAATTTGTTTTTCTTCAAAGTTCTATGTGAACTCTAGAAAGTCGGTACTTTGATTACAATAGTGTACAAGTTCCTTAGCTTGATTTTCATTACCTTTAAATAATATAAATATATCATCCAGATATCGTGTATAATATATTATTTGTGACTTTATACCTTCATTATTAAATATATAGGACCTTTCCCAATAATTCATAACTAAATTCGCAAAACTTGAGCCACAAGGTAAACCCACTGTCACCCCGTTTTTCTGATGAAAAAAATATTCTTAAATGTTATGAAATCATGGGCCAATACTATATTAAGTAATTCTTCCACTAAAATTAATTCTGATGTAGGTGCACCTTTTTCTTTTAGGTTCAAGATGACCCAGTGTATACCTAAATCCTGTGGAACTGAAGTGTAAAGGTCCTTTACATCTACTGTAAGTAAGCTGTTATGTTCTTCAAAATTTATACCATTAATCTTCTCCAAAAAGGACCAGGAATCTTTACTTATACACGTTTCAGATACTACATACTTCTTAAGGAGTCCATCCACTACTTTTGCACATGCATAAGTTGCACTATTCCTACCATCCACAATAGGTCCAAGAGATGGGTCACTTAAATTCTTATGTATTTTTGGCACACCAAATATAGTAGGAGCAACAGGTGCTGGCATAATCAAATAATTATAAAAATCAATATCTATTCTCTGTTATAAACAAATCAAAGAAGCAAACATTGTTATACTTAAATGTGATGGCATCACAGTACATACTTTTCTGAAAGGTAATCAATAATCAAGAAAACTGCATACTTCAGTAAAAGCATCTCTTATAAATCACTGCCCACTATCGGTGCTTCCTGTTGCCGTCTTTAGGAATTCCAAATAATTGTCAGTAACTCACTAAGTACCTCATCAACCACCAATATTAGCATAAATTACCTTTCTGCTTCCTCCAGCTGTAACCCTCACATCCCCTCTCACCCCCCCTTTATTATAACAAAAATCCCACCTCTCCTCTACTTTCATGCTGTGTCCTCAAGGTCTTTATAAAATGTCTGTAAATACAGATAGAAAACCAAATGCCAAACCAGGATAGTATTTAGTCTTCCTTCAGACTGCAATAACCATCACTTAGCTAAACCCCTCATGCATAAATTTAACATCTCATTGACCATTTGTGTTGTCTCCCCTATTTTAAACATTCCTTAATTATAATCCTACCAAAAATGTCATCCACACCTTCTCCACTGGATTTCAAATCTGTATCATTACTGCGTCTAATTTAGTAATTTCTGAATGTGTACATGTATCTGTATATGCATACAGTGTATATATAATGCGTTTTATATATATATATATATATATATATATATATATATATATATATATATATATATATGTGTATAGAGCTCTATACAGAGAGAGAGAGAGAGAGAGAGGGTATATTATTATTGATCTATGAAATTCACTGAAATTTCAGTGGCAAATATAAAATAAAAATACAGAATATTAATATCAATACATTTACATTTGTGATCATTACTCACTCCAGTAACCCTAAAAACAAAAACAAAATCTGAAAAAATGAAAGTATCTGCACTACTTTAAATAAACAACTCTTTGATCAGCGATCATGGAATATTCAGTGATGTCCATCATGTATTTTGATCCAGTCACAGAATGCTTACAGCTGTCTACATAATGACAAATAAAATCTACTTTGCCATGGCAAAAGGGTGATCTACTCACTCCAGCTAGAGCTTTTCAGGATATGGATAAAGTACAGTTTTGTACCTACCATAAATGTAGATGTTCGAGGATTCCATTGCTGCAGTCCTAACTATTGGGTATAGTCCGCATCCAGTCGGCCCGAATACCAGAGTATAAGGCTGACGTCGGTCAGGGCGCATTAGACTGACGTCAGTACGTCAGGGTACTAATGCGCATGACCGGCGTCATATCCTCAGTCTTTTCTTGCCCCAGATGTCAGAAGACCCTAAAAAGACAAGGCCCAAAATACCTGCACCAAAAACATGTACAAAAATATAAGCATGTAAACTCACCTACACAACCACCCCTAAACACAGAGGGGAAGGAGGGAGGAAATTGGACTGCAGCAATGGAATCCTCGAACATCTACATTTATGGTAGGTACAAAACTGTACTATGTTCTTCGTCTCCCATTGCTGCAGTCCTAACTATTGGGTAGAATCCCAAAGCAGAGGTAAGGGAGGCTGGCAAATCATAAAGAAGTAGGAGCTGACAACATGCCTTGCAGAACAGCTGTGGCAAAACCAGCCCTAGACTTAGAGTAGATAGGAAGGTGATAATGCTTAGAGAAAGTATGCACTGAACTCCAAGTAGCTGCTTCCAAAATATCCTTAGTTGCCACCCCCCTTAGAAATGCTGTTGAAGTGGCAGTAGCCCTAGTGGAATGAGGCCTAATCCCAGCTGGAATCTCCTTGCCATGATGGGAATAACAAAATGCAATGCAAAAGCCAATCCACCTAGAAATAGTTTGTTTTGACACAGGCTTGCCCTGTGAACTCAAAGCAAAAGAAACAAACAACTGCTGAGACTGCCTAAAATCCTTAGTCCTGCTTAAATAATAACGCAATTGCCTGTGTACATCTAAAGTGTGCAAAATCTTTTCCCTTTATTTTGGGGGTCTGCATAATACGTAGGCAAATGAATAGTTTGGTTTAAAGCCACACTAGAAACCACCTTAGGCATAAAGGAAGGATTAGTACGAAATGATACCCTATCCTTATGGAAAATCAAAATGGCTCTACTGCCATAAGGGCCTGCAACTCAGACACCCTTCTTGCAGAAGTAATAGCCAACAGAAAAGCAGTCTTCCATGACAAGTATTTCAATTCAGCAGTAGCCGCAGGCTCAAAAGGTTGTAGAGTAAGTTTTTCCAACACAAAATTGAGATCCCAAGCAGGAGTAGGAGCTCTACGTGGGGGCCTGATATTCTTTGCCCCTCTAAGAAACTGCTTGAACAAAGGATGCGAAAACAATGGTGGGTCACAATCATAGTGAGCGAAATTGCTGCAGCATGAATCTTAATAGAAGAGAAGGACAAACCTTTGTCCAATAACTCAGTAAGGTATTGAAGAGCCGCACTCAAATTAGGCTCAGAAACCTGCAAATTCTTTGCTGAACTCCAAAATAAAAATCTCTTCCATTTTTCTGCGTACACTTTCCTTGTACTAGGTCTTCTAGCTTCCATAATCACATTTAAAACTTGTTGAGGAAGTTGAGACCTGCTGTGCTTCAACACAGAATATGCCAGGCTGTTAGATGAAGAGAGTGAAGCTTGACATTGAGCAGATGACCATCCTGCTGAGATAATAGATGAGGAATCAGAGGCAAAGGCCATGGAGGCTTCCTTACCAGACTCGGAGGAGTGGGTACCAGTGTTGCCGAGGCCAATCTGGAGCTATCAAAATCATCCTTGGCCTGTCTTGTCTGACCTTTAATAGTACCTTTGGAAGAAGAGGTAGAGGAGGAAAGGCATACACATGAAGGTTTTTCCAACTGAAAGACAGAGCATCCACTTTCCAAGCTGTGTGATGAAACCCCTTTGTGCAATACTGTGGCAGCTGGTGGTTTAGTGGAGAAGCGAACAGATCTATGTCTGGAGTTCCCCATGACACTGTCAATGTTTGAAATACATGAAGATCCAGTTTCCACTCGTGGGGATCCATGATTTGTCTGCTTAACACATCTGCTAAGGAGTTCTGTGCTCCTGGCAGAAACCTTGCCTGAAGAGTTAGTTGCAAGCTTAGCGCAGTCTCCCATAAAATCATTGCTTGCCTGCATAGAGGATAAGAATGTGTTCCCCCTTGCTTGTTGATGTACCACATGACAGTCGTGTTGTCTGTTAGAATCAACACCTGCCCTGGAAGAAGTAACTCCTTGAAAGCCATTAATGCAAACTGGACTGCTAACATCTCCTTCATGTTGATATGTAGATGCAGTAGTCTGGCAGGCCACTTGTCTTGTATCCACTTTCCATTTAGATGAGCTCCCCAAGCAATGTCCGAGGCATCTGTCGTTAAGATCTGACTCGCCTCTGGCCGGGTCACAGAGAGTCCCTTGTTTAGGTGACATTCCTGAGCCCACCACAAAAATTCTTTTCGAAGGCAAGGTATTATTTGAATGACAGTGTCCAAATCCTGGCAGTGCTGTGTCCATACATTTTTGAGATACCATTGTAGCTTCCTCATATGCAGTTTGGCATTGGGAAGCACCAGAATACAAGATGCCATGAACCCTAATGCTTGAAGGACTGTCCTTGCAGTCAGCACGGACTGATGAGATAGTTGATGGAAGTAAAGTGATAGACTCTGTTGTTTGTCCGGGGTTAAAAAGGCCATCTGGGCTGCTGTATTCAGTCTCACACCCAGAAAGCACATGTCTTGAGAGGGTACTAGACTGGACTTTATTTCGTTCACAGAATACCCTAGGCATCTTAGCACTGCTATAACATGTTCCAGATGCTGTACAAGGTCTTCCTTTTCTTGAGCCAGAATCAGGCAGTCGTCCAAGTAAGGATAGATTTGAATTCCTCGAAGCCGGAAGTAAGCCATTACTGGAGCCAGAACCTTTGTGAATGTTCTGGGCGCAGTAGATAAGCCAAAGGGCAATGCAGAGAACTGATAATGAGAATTTCCAGCTCGAAACCGCAGATACTTCCTGCAACTTAGCCTTATAGGCACATGAAGGTAAGCTTCCTTGAGATCTAGAGTTACCATCCAATGATCCTTGCCCAGCAGAGGTAAAAGCTGTTGTAACGTCAACATCTTGAACTTGGGAATGTCCAGATAAGTGTTGAGGAGAGATAAATCCAAAATTGGTCTCCACGTGTTCCCTTTCTTTGGTACTAGGAACAGGCGAGAATAAAATCCTAGGCCCCTTTCTGATACAGGGACTGGCTGAATGGCCCCTATCTGGAGTAATTGAGAAACTTGCTTGTGAGCCTCTTTTCTTTGTGGAGGAGGAACGTCTGGCATGCCTTTGAAAGGGGGCATTGTATGGAAATAAAATCTGTAACCGTGGTGAATGATATCCAACACCCATTTGTCTTGAGTAATTAAATCCCAATTTTCTTTGAAAAGAGACAGTCTTCCTCCCAAAGGAGCTGCCAGACGAGAATCCACTGGCAGCTGAAAAGACAGGTCATTGGGTCTGTTTACGAAAGGACTGACCCCTGCCCTCACCAGAAGTCTGAGCAGGTGAACTCCTGTTCTAGGCCTAAAAGAACCTTGAGCCCTGCCCCTACCACGTCTAGACCTACCCCTAGACTGGGAATCATAAGCAGGATATGTCCACCCCTTAGCAGGCCAATTTCTACTAAACTTCGGTGGCTGCACCTGCAAAAAATCTTTAACAGTTTGCATAGACTTAGCTTTGTCCTCCATTTTCTTTAAAACTGCTTCCACAGGCGATCCAAACAACACATCAGACTGTAAAGGAGCATCCAAAATCCTTGTCTTAACATGCTCAGCTAAATTCTGATCCTTCAACCAGGCATGCCTGCGAAGAACAGAACTAGTAGCGGCCACCCTCGAGGAGGCCTGTACAGCATCAAAACCACATTGCAAAGAATGCTTACCCACTTGTTCAGACACATGAACCAAATCCAGCAACTCTTTACACTCAATACCTCCCGCCAAAGCATCCACCTTAGATTTCAATTGTGAAAGGAGGTAATTCTGATATTTTAGCATGTGAAACTGACAATTCAATGCTCTCATGGCTAGAGTGGAAGAAGTATACACTTTCTTTCCCCACCTATCCAAAGCCCTTGCCTCTTTATCAGTGGGAACAGGATTTTTAACCACAGAAGCTTTAACACCTTTAGGGCCTTGAGAAATAGTTTCTGGGTCCGCCCTAGGACTCTTAAACAAATACTTATGAGCTTCGGGCACCCTATAATACCTATCAGGCTTAACAGGAGCAGGAGGCAAAGAGTCAGGGTTCAGGGAAGCCTCTGCAAAAACATCTTCCACCACATTCAACACAGGAGGAATAGCCAAGGGCCTATGCTGGGGTAAAAATAAGAATTCCCTAAGCCTTTTCCTGGAATCAGAGTAATCCTGGCCTTCCCATTTAAAGTGCTCCCTCATGGAATGCAGAGTTTCTGAAAATGAGAAATCCTCAGGAGGAGTAGCTGTAGGAGTGGAATCATCCACATCAGAATCAGAATAAGTAGGATACTCCTGCAAGTCTTCCGCAGAAGACCCTGAAGCCTCTGAACACTGTTCAAAACTATCAAAGTCTGGTTCCACCCTAGGCCTCTTATCAGGCGGGGGCATAGAACCTCTAATCATAGTAATCAAATCTTCTGCCATTTTAAGCATATGTTTCTTAGGTACAGAACCCGAAACGCTAGGAGAAGCCCCCACTGAAGCTAAACTAGGCCTACCTCTCAAAGAAGTTTTGGTAACAGAAGGAGAGGCTCTAACTACCTTGGGAAGAGAGGGAAGAACAGTCACCTGAGAAGCCCCCTCAGCCTGGCCTACCTCCTGAGAGGGCACATCCTGTAACAGTAAAGTTTCTGCCTGGGACTCTATGGAAACTCCTGGCAAAACCTCTGGCTCCACTGAGCCACCTAAAGAACCGACGTCCGGGACTGTCGGTTCATCAACCCTAGGCTTCGCTGTTTTGTCCTTGCGCTTCTTGGATGAAGCGGGCGTCGGAGCATCCGACGGCATTTTATAATTGCAACGCTTCCCAAACACTAACCTGGCACAGTCTAACCTCCTCTTAATAGTGCGTTTGTTAAACCTAGCACAAGAGCGGCAACCAACAACGTCGTGCTCAGGCCCTAAACAAGGTATACACAAGGTATGGTAATCCCTATGAGGTATCTGTTTCCCACAAGAAATACAGTTATTCACTTTTTCTGACATCCGTAAAATACTGAGGCAAGAAAAAACCAAAATGTTCCCCAACGGGGTACTTAGCCAACTCTGTTTCGGTCTGAAACTCCGGTTTCGGAAAGATTTCAGAACGCCAACCTGCACTCGCAAAACTGCTTCTGCATCGGACCACGCGGCAAAAAAGACTGAGGATATGACGCCGGTCATGCGCATTAGTACCCTGACGTACTGACGTCAGTCTAATGCGCCCTGACCGACGTCAGCCTTATACTCTGGTATTCGGGCCGACTGGATGCGGACTATACCCAATAGTTAGGACTGCAGCAATGGGAGACGAAGAACATCCAAACACTAGTAGTGAAACATAACACTTGGGATTTCAGCACAAATGCAGTAACGAGTAGTCTGGTGACAGATTAAGTGATTTTCACTTCTGTGTACCTTGGGCATCTCTTCTTACACATATTGTTATCTTTATTTATACAGTATCTTATTGCATCCATACATCACGCTTTATGCAGACAGCATTGTTTTTCACAGGGCTGGCCTCTCCCCTACCCAAATCCAAAAGAAACCCCCCAAAAATTTCTTCAGACTATACCAGTGGTTCATTAACAACCACCTACCATGCCCTAATCTGTTGTTTGGAACTTGACAAAAGCTGGCAAACTGCATCCCCTTTGCTTGTTACTAACTTGTAATATGTTAGTAATTTTACACGTCTAACATTACAAATATTGTGGCCTGACTGTTGACCTATCCCTGTCCTCACAGATACAACTGAGAATGTTAATGCCCATTTCAAAGCCTCATAAGCCATAGCCGGCTACCTTGCAGGCAACTTCTGCTTACCTAAAATTAAATGTTCTTATGTCTTGACTCTAACATGCTGTATTCAGTGTTACTATATAAACCTCTCAACACACATTCTGCATTTCATATCACTATAAACAGTACCTTTAGATTTGTTAGCCATCTTGCCATAAAAGACAAACATTGCAGAAACTCCATTCCAAAGACACACTGGTTACCGTTAAATTCTCATGACACCCTGCATCTGTCCACTTTCACCTTTTAGGTTATTTGACAGTTATTGTCCCTACTTTAAAAATAAAATAAAAATCAAATAGTTGTCACATTATTTTCAGACTCAGAATGATGGTGCACTCACTCTCCATTGATCTGTCTTCTGCCTTGCAAATGAAGATAGCATTACCAAAATTGCTCCAATAAACTTAAAGTATCTCCCACCCTCCTAACCTCAGAAAAGGTGAGAGATAGTCAATTTAGACAAAGCCAGATTGCTGCCCCTGCTTAACTTATCAGACGTTAACTTCATAAATGTTAATAGTTGCGGCTTAACTTATACATGTTAACAGACATCAATCTTAACATTTAAAAGGAACTTGCTTTGTTTTACTACTTCCTAAACTAAGTATGTAAATGGTATATTCCAGTTTGAAAATAGTCCTTCATTGCTTAGAAGGCTTAGTACCACATAATTTATAATGCGTCATTACTCAAGTGTTTGCAAATCTAACAACTGTCAACATTATACTTTTATGTGCATTGAGTGTGACATCTTTGCTTGAAATGTTTTTGGTTTATGACAACAAAGCAAGTCATATACAAACATGCTATTTTGTGTGTTATCACCATTGTGCCCATGTCATGACAAAAAGAGTGAAAAGGCTAAGCCAGCTACCTAGCTGGAAAAAAATAACTATATATTTATATATATATATATATATATATATATATATATATATATATATATAAATATTTATATATATATATATATATATATATATATATATATATATATATATATATATATATATATATATATGTACACATTTATATATGTATACACACGCACACACACATATTTATATATGTATTGTGTGTGTGTGTGTGTGTGTGTGTGTGTGTGTGTGTGTGTGTGTGTGTGTGTGTGTATTATGGGAGCACTACAGTTGATCGAGTTCCTGAAAACTCAAATTGCATACGGTCGAGACCATATGATCAAGTTTTACAGTAGCACTTTAAAGTCCTTTAACAGAGTGTCCTTGCAGGGGGGCAAGGTGTCCTGCACCCTCCCTACTTAAATACACCATCTCTTTGATCTGGCTGTAGCGGGGAAATGGGAAATCTCCCATTCTGCACTTCTGCATACAGTGCAGAACGGGAGATTTCCCTTTTCCCCACTGTAGCGCGGTCTTGGATTTGGCATATTTAAGTGGGGAGGATGTGGGGGATGCAGGGGGACTTGCCCCTCTGCAAAAACAATGTTTTATATATTTTTTTTTAATTTAATTTCAGAAGTTCGAGTTTCTGAAAACTTGATCATATGGTCTCGACCATATGCAATTCGAGTTTTCAGGAATTCGATCTTCTGAAGTGAATCCGTATATATATATATATATATATGTATATATATATATATATATATATATATATATATATATATGTATATGTATATATATATATATATATATATATATATATATATATATATATGTGTGTGTGTGTGTGTGTGTGTCTGTCTGTGTATAGTTGGGTGCCCATATATTAAAATGCTAAATTTTTGAATGGCAAGCGATGGAACACATCTGGTCAATCTCCAATAAATTAAACATGTTTTTTTTTTTTTTTTGCATATATACCAACCCTGAGATTGCACCAGACAGGGGAAAGGGTAAATTCCCCAATCCCCACTGTACACCAGTCTCACCACAGACAAAAAGCTGGTTCACGTGATAAGATAATTATATTCAAGCAGGATATGTAGCATTCCCCTCCCAGAGGAAATAATTTGCCATGCGATGATGTTTTCTCTCTAGCCAGCTACCTTGTACCCTCCCAAGTAAGCACACTGCCCCCTAGCATACTTGAGCCTTCCCTCCAGCCCCCCTCCATCCTGTTGAGGAATGATTTCCATAGCATGTTCACTTTCTCTGTTCCTGTCGCTCTGCCATTGCTAGGTAAGCAGAAATTTTTCTAGCATATTTAGGCCTTCCCTCTTAGCTGTGTCATCTTTATGGGGGATGTGTGCTCATATTATAGTCTGTCCCTCCCGTCACCCTATCGCCCCCCCCCCAGGGAAGGACAGCTGTCCCTGTTTATTTTATTTGTTAGTTGAATAGATAGGCTGGTCTAATGATTTTTTTCTGCCACAACCCAAAACAAAATGACTAAACAATATTACAATATACTTTTACAGTAATTAGCCTGCAATGCAAATTTAATATAAAATATATAGTAATTAACACACACACGTTAACAAAATTATCCAGATAAGTATATTACAGCAACATTTTTGATCATATATGTATAGCAATAATAATCTCACTCAGGTTATAAATTAAATTTTTTGGGAAGTTTCCCTGTGATTTTCAGTCTTTCCATCTCTTACTTCTAGGGAACTAGTGGTGTTCTGAAGGTGCTCATTTCTTAAGCCCCCTTCCTTCTCTGTCATTCCCACATAAGAAGATAAGATGTTCATTCCTTTCTTCCCAGCTAGCCCAATCTTTTTTGAGGGAAAGACACTGCCCCTTAGGTCCTCAGGTCTTTCCTTCTCTCTCCCTCATCCACCCCTTATTTGGAAAATCAGCAGTCCATTGTATGCTGTCTCATTCATTTCATACTCATCTTTCTGTGGAAGGATGTTAATTGCCAAACCCTCCTCTCTGATAACACAGGAATAAGCCTAATTTCTGTACCATCAGGCTAATTGTGGGCTCTCATTCTGTCTAGATTTGTCTAGGTTCTACCCTCAGTGCCTTGTTTTAACTAAGTGGCAAGGCATGTCATATGGCACTGAACTGTGTTATGTTGTGGCACATTTAATAAGTGGTAGCAACTTCTGCTATGTCATGATGTGGTATATTATGACAGTGTAGTATAGCCTCTCATGTTCATCCTCATGCAATGTATGTTACAGCATGCTGCTGTATGGTAGTTCATGGTGTAGTATGTCATGATACGGTGTATGGTATGTCATGATCTTGTCTTATATAATATATATTACAACATGCTGTAGTATGGCATGACATGGTATGGTGTGTCATGACATGATGTAGTATGACATGGTTGTGCCTTGTATAGTCGTATGTGTTACAGCATGTTGTGGTATGGTATGACATGGTGTAGTGTGCCATGACATGGTATAGTGTATCATGACATGGTGTAGTATGACATGGCTGTGCCTTGTATAGTCGTATGTGTTACAGCATGCTGTTGTATGGTACATCATGGTGTAGTGTGTCATGACATGGTATGGTATGTCATGGTCATGCCTTGTGATATGTGTTACAAACATGGTATGGTATGTCATGACAATGTAGCATGTTATGGTTGTGTCTTGTATGATAGATAGCATGCGGTACAGCATGTTGTGGTACGGTATGACATGGTATCTGCCGTTTTTAATTTCTCCAAGTCTTTCGGGTTTCTAATACCATGACGAGAATGGACCCCATTCCTAAGTCAAAGTACAATTAAAGTTCATGAAATTTGTATTGTTTCACTCTTTGATGTCAGCCATAAGTGCTCTTTACAGCACCCACAATGTGCCCAGTAATGACTCCTTCTGCAATTCGTACAGTGTTTCATGAATTGGTAACATATCTAAATACGACTGTAAATTCTTTTTTATAAGACCCGTTGCTCCTACTACTGTTGGAACTGTCTGGGTATCTTTCTTTCACATGGCTCTTGTTTCTGCCTGCAGATCCAGGTATTTTATGACTTTGTGCCTCCCTGTACACAACACACTGTAGTCACTGGGTGTAGTGATTTCAATGATCAGTGCTACTTTTGTCTTCTTTTATTGGACCACTATATCTGGTTTTCTAGCATCTATCTTTTGGACTGTTGGTATTGGGTGATCCCATGTGATGTAAACTTCATCATTTTCTATGATTCTCTGTGGCTCATGTTTCCAGTGTTTTTCAGCCACATCGATACCATAATGTCTGCACAATCTCCAGTGTAAAAGTCTTGCCACATTATTATGCCTTTCAGTATACAGTCCCTCTGCCATTAGTGCATCACCACCAGCAACATTGTTTCCAATTCAGTTTTACAAAACTTACATATGTCTGTTTCTCCCACATGTTCAATGCACTTTGCAAACCAGCGTGGACTTAGCCTACTATCTTGGACTGCCAATATTAACCTTTCATTTCTTGGTTTGAATTCGCCTCTCCTTAACCATTCCTGCATTCGTTCTTGATCAACATCAGGCTCTTCAAGAAGTTTTCTATACTTGCAACTATATTTATGTTTTTTCCGCATTTCTTGCCCTCACATCTGGTCCTTCACCTTATACTCTTTCTTTTGTTTTTTAGCACATTCAGTTGCTGCCTGTTTTTTAACCACTTCTGGTTTGATTTCCATTCCTGCTTGATGTTGATATGCTTCTACTAAATTAAGCAGAGAAATCATCTTAGATTTATTCTCCTCATGTTTAAAAACTTTCACCACATTTGGATCTTGTGAGGTCAGTAGATATGTGTGGAGTCCCAAGATTACAGATCTATATATGTAATCAATTTCAAGGAAGCACATCCCTCCTTCAGAACGGGGAATATATAATCTTGGTATACACTGATTTTTATAAATCATTTGGTGAGCATGAAGCATCCTTCTTGTTTTAATATGCAATCTATCCAGCACTTTTTTGGGGCCATTCAATCACTCCAAAACTATAAGGACAGGAAGAGCAAATTGATTTATAGCTTAGATCTTGTTCCTATGTGTCAATGCTGTTTACATGATTGATTTAAGTCTTCTAAATTACTCCTTACTAAGCTTTATTCACACTTGTTCATGTTTTATTTCTGTTCCTTCATCAGTTCCCAAGTACTTGTACACCCCTCTTGCTCAAGTTCTTTTATATCACATTCTTGTCCCAAACTGATGTTTTCCTGGTGCTGCAATTTTCCTTTTTTAAAGGTTGCTTTTGCACATTTATCAAGACCAAATGACATTTCAATATCATCTGAAGAAGTTTTGACAAACTGCAGCTGTGCTTTCAGTTCCTCATTTGATGAGCTATACAATTTTAAATCATTGACAAAGAGAAGATGAGAAGTCATTAGACTTTGTTGTTTTCTAGAAGCCAAATTGTAGCCTTGGCCTAAGTTGTTAAGTAAACAGCTTAATGGGTTAATGGCAAGACAGAACAGCAAAGGTGACAGACAGTCACCCTGGAATATCCCCCTTTGAATTTTTATACCTGGGATAATAATCTGTCCTTTATCATGGCTTAATTGCATAGTGGTCTGCCACTGTTTCATGGTTACTGTAATGTAGTCAATCAGTGTAGGCTATATCTTATACATTTTTAAGCACTCTTTTAACCATGAATGTGGGATACTATCAAATGCTTTTTGTAGTCAATCCATGCCATACTTAGATTCTTCCCCTTCTTACAGTTCTCCACTATAACTTTATTTAACAACAAATAATCCTTTGTTCCATATGACTTTCTTTTATTGCCCTTTTGTTCTACTGCCATAATTGAGTTTTCTTCCAAATGACTATAAACTCTGTTGGCGTCAATTCCCGTGTATAGTTTGTACGTCATCGGAAAACAAATTATTGGTCTATAATTTTTAGGGTAGCTTGCAGGCTCACTCTTACGTAAGAGCATTGTTTTTCATGTTGTTAACCAGTGTGGTGTACGTTCGGGGTGTGCATATAAATAGTTCTTACTCATGGCTAAATCTTCATGCAAAGAAGCTTACACTTTAAGCCAAATGTTAGGTACTGCATCTGGGCCTGGGGTTTTCCAGTTAGAGGCTTTTCTCAACTTTATTTCAATCTCACTAGTTGCTATTTCATCCCATTTCATATCCTGTACCTTAAAACTTCTTATTCTTTCTTTTACTTCTATCATTTAGCATCTTTGTTATGTTCCACAGGATCGTCATAGATAGTTCTCCAAAATGTAACTACTTTATCTTTTTTCAGCGGTCTATCAGTTCCTTTTACCTTATTTCTCAATTCTCTATAAAACTTTTTTGGGTCATCAGTAAATTGTTTATTTTGTGCTTTTCCCTTATATTTATCTTCGTATCTTCTAAGTCTTTCCGCCTGTTTTGAAATTTTTAGTTTGTTATCTCCAATAGTGTATAATAGATCCTGGTCTGTTCTAATACTGCACACTGCTTTTATCACATCTATCTTTCTTAATATTTTTGTTGATCTGTTCCCTCTTCTATAATCTTCTAACAATGATACTTCTTGTCTTAGCTGCTTTATAGTTTTCTCTATTCGATATTTCTATGATGGTATTCGTTTTCACCCCCCTTTTCCCTTGCTACCCTGTGTTCTTGTGGTAGAACTTTATCAGTTATTAATTTAGCAGCACAGTAATATAGCCTGTTTACGTCTGTTATATCGCATTGGTCTCTATGGACAGTCCTAATTACTGTATTAACCTTCTGCAGTCTATTTCTCTCATTGATCTTGATATATCTATCTTTGTCTATTATATCAAGCAACTCTTCTCTTAGCTCATTTTCTTCCAAACTGAGGGCACATCCCTTGTTCTCCATTTCCTGCTGGCATTCTATAGAAAGTTCTGTAGCATCTTCTTGTGGCACCTTCTCTTCAATTTCATCCTGTGCCATCCGTTGCTCTGTCATATGGGAACTCACTGGCCTATCACTCCTCAACATTGGCTACATCAGAGTTTCCACAGTTTTCTGTTCCTTCCTTTGCTGTCTAGCTTCAAGTAAACTTTTATACTGGTTTCCTGTGGAAGGCTCCAAAAAATCTTGATATGGCACCTGACCAATTGGTTCCTGTTCCACTGATTTCCCTTTAATTTGGATATCCATTGCTCTATCCTGTTGTGGTGCTTCCTGCATTTGATTTTCTACACTGAATCCTTCTCTTTGCAGCTGTTCCATTACTTCAATTTCTATTTCTTTGACTTCTCCATTACTAATCTCTTTTTCTACTTTTCCTCTTTGTCTTCTTATTTTTTGTATTGTAAAGTTTTCCATATCCGGATTCCTTTGCCTGTGTTTCTCTTCCATTATCTTTGGTGCTGCTCTTTTTGTATTGGTTAGTTTTGCTTTCTCCTTTACATAAATATTACACCATATTAAATCTCTCTTCCTTTCCACTGTCTATATTTCTTCAGATGTCTCCTGATCTTCTTGCTTTTCCTTATTCTGGGGACTCACTCCATCCTGCTGTGATGTAGTCTGTTTTAGGCCTTCTGTATCAAATCCTTCACTTTGCAGGCATTCCATAACTTCAGTTTCTATTTCTTTAAATTCTACTTTACTAATCATCTTTTATACATTAAATCTTTGTCCTTTTAGTCTTTTTGTTGTGAAATTTTCCATATCTGGATGCCTTTACCTGTATTTTTCTTCGACTATCTTTGAAACTGCCTTCTCCATATTAGTTAACTTGGCTTTCTGCTTTGCATAAATACTGCACCATACCAAATCTCTCTTTCTTTCCCATGTCCATATTTTTTTTTATATATTTTTCAAATATCTCTAGATTTTGTTGGTTATATTGTATCTTTTTCCACAGAGATCAAAGTTACTTGATCTATATACTGTTTTTCAAAAATCTGTTGTATTAATGAAAGCAAATTTTTATTTGAAGCTTGTGACAGTTTTTCCTGTGGAAGTATTTTTCTTTCTTCTAATTTCTCTCAATCATTTTATATATCGTGTGTTTGAAAATTCTGGGCTTTTTGCGGAATAGTAACAGCGCATAATTTCTTTCTTATCCTCAATAGTCCACGCTGTTGTCTTTATGGCTCTTCTTTGGCCAATCAATTTTTGTGGACTGTTACTTCCTTCTACAACAGGGGGGCCATCCTTCCCCTGAGTGTGGCCTGGCCCCATTGTAGGAATTTATCCATATTTTGAGGATTCTACACTGTCATTTTTTCCAGTCCTGGCACCGGTGCACCTACCAGGATTGGGCACTTTTTTATCCTGGGTCTTGTGCACCCAGCTGTCTTTTTTATTTTTAATTTACTTCTGTCTATGATATATGCTATATGAGTACAGTCTATATATCAGTGTTGCCTTGGTGAGATTTTGTGAAAAACAGGGTCCACCTCGCGAAAGTACTCACCAAGACTTGAGGATGAATTCAATTTCAGCACTACTACTCTCCTTCGCTTGCTGACTTTTCATCTCTCCATCCAGACTCCTAACCCATGAGGTACAAGCTATGTTACAGCATGCTCTAGTATGGTATGTTATGACATGGTATGATATGTCATGACATGGTGTAGTATGTAATGGTTGTGCCTTACATAACAGTGTGTGTTGCAGCATGCTGTGGTATAGTATGACATAATGTACTGTGTCATGACATACTACGGTATATCACGGTCATGTTTTGTGATATATGTTACAAACATGCTGTGGTATGGTATGTCATGACATGGTGTAGCATTTTATGGTCATGCCTTCTATAAAAGCATGTTTTACAGCATGTTGAGGTATGGTACGTCATGCCACAGTGTAGTATGTCATAGGTATGCTTCATATAATAGTATGTTACAGCATGCTGTGGTGTGGTATGTCATAGTGTATGTCATGACATGGGGTAGTATGTCATCGTCATGTCTCATATAATGTACATTACAACCTGCTGTGGTATGGTATGACATGTAACATGTTATGGTCATTCCTAGTATAATAGTATATGTTAAAGCATGCTGTGGTATGGTTTGGTATAATACAGTGTGGCATGTCATGACATGGTATAATTAAGCAATAACCCATGCCTGGGTGTGGGTAATGCTGGATTTACCCATGGTTGGTGTGGTTTGTTCATGAGGGCCAAGCCCGAGTGGCCAAACAAAGACAACCGTGGGTAAATCCAGCATTACTCACACCCAGAAGTGGGTTATTGCTATTATACAATGACATTATTTTAGAAAAAAAGACTTACTTTTCTTAAATAATGGCATTGTATAATGCCTCTGTGTGCCCTTCCACAGCTGTCTGGTATTCTGTGGCATTTCTGATGTACTGCGCATGCGTATGCTTACGCAGTACATCAGAGCTGTGGGTGGAAGCAATGGAGAAAGCAAGATCTCCGTTGCTTTTAACAAAGTGTCTCACTATGTTAAAGGAGTTTAACATAGCGAGACAGCTTTAAAAAAACAACGGAGAAAGGAAGATCTATGTTACTTTTTTAAAGCTGTCTCACTATGTTAAACTCCTTTAACATAGCGAGACAGTTTCTAAAAAGCAATGAAGATCTTGTGTTCTCTGTTGCTGTAAAAAAAAAAAAAAGACATACTAATGGAAAAAGTCTGGGCGACTGGACCTTTTTCCCTTAGTATAAGTCTTTGATTTACAACATGCATGCTGACCAATCAGCGTGCACATTTTGGAATATTAATGGGGGGGTCTTTGTATAATTTCTGTTAAAACATGCTGTGGTAATGTATGAAATGGTATGTCATGGTTGTGCCTTGTGTAACAGTATGTGTTATAGCATGCTGTGGTATGGTATTTCATGGTATAGCATGACATGATATGGGATGTCATGGCTGTGCCAAGTGTAGTATATGCTACAGCATGCTGTATTATTCCATGGTGTAGTATGTCATGACATGGAACGATATGTCATGGTCATACCTCGAACATTAGTATCTGTTACATCATGCTATGGTTTGGCAAGTCATGAAATGGTGTGTCATGGTTATATGGCATAATGTGTTACAACATGCTGTGGTATGCCATGATACGGTATGTCATGACTTAAGTCATGCCTCATAGTATGTGTTACAACATGCTGTGGTATGACATAATATGGTATATTATGACCTAGATCATGCCTCATATAGTATATGTTACAGCATGCTGTAGTATGGTATATCATGACATGTATATCATGATTGTGCCTTGTATACCAGTATGTGTTACAGCTTGCTGCGGTATGATGTGACATTGTATGGTATGCCATGACATTGTCGGGTATGTCATGGTCATGCCTTGTATAATAGTATATGTTACAGCATGCTGTGGTATGGATTGGTATGACATGGAGTGGTATGTCATGAAATGGTGTAATACACCATGGGCATGTCTTGTATAATTTGTGTTAAAGTATGCGGTGGTATGGTATGAAATGGTATGTCATTACATGGTATATCATGAATATCATGACATAGAGTAGTATCCCATGGCTATGTTTCACATAATAGTAGATGTTAAAGCAAGCTGTGGTACGGTATGTCATGGTGTATTGTGTCATGACATGCTATGGTATGTCATGGCCATGCCCTGTGATATATGTTACAGGGATGCTATGGTATGCTATGTCATCACATGGTGTAGTATGCTATGTCATGCCATAGGGTAGTATGTCATGGTTATGCTTCATATAATAGTATATGTTACAGCATGCTGTGGTATGGTGTGTCATAGTGTATGTTATGACATGGGGTAGTGTGTCATAGTCACGTCTTAGAAAATGTATGTTACAACATGTGGTGTGGTATAACATGTAATATGTCATGGTCATTTCTTATATAATAGTATATGTTACAGCATGCTGTAGTATGGTATGTCCTATGTCATGACATGGGGTATTATGTCACAGTCATGTCTCATATAATGTTTGTTACAACATGCTGTGGTATGGTATGACATTATGTAATATGTCATGGTTATTCCTGGTATAACAGTATATGTTAACGCATGCTGTGGTACAGCTAGGTATGACATGGTTTAGTATGTCATGACTTGGTATAATATGCCATGGTTGTGTCTTGTATAATTTGTGTTATAGCATGCTGTCGTATGGCATTTCATGGTATAGTAGGGCATGACATGATAGGGGATGTCATGACTGTGCCTAGTGTAGTATATGTTACAGGATGCTGTGATATTCCATGGTGTAGTATGATATGACATGGCACAATCTATCATGGTCATACCTCGAACATTAGTATCTGTTACAGCATTCTGTGGTTTGATATGTCATGAAATGGTGTGCCATAGTTATGTGGAATAATGTGTTACAACATGCTGTGGTATGACATCATACAGTATGTAATGATGTAGGTCATGCCTCACAGTATGTGTTACAACATGCTGTGGTATGACATGATACGGTATGTTATGACCTAGGTCATGTCTTATATAGTATATGTTACAGCATACTGTAGTATGGTATGTCATGACATGTAGTATGTCATGGTTGTGCCTTGTATAACAGTATGTGTTACAGCTTGCTGTGGCACAATATGATTTGGTGTAGTATGTCATGGTCATACACTGTATAATATGTAATAGTTTGACATACTGTAATATAAGTCTATATTACTGAATTGTGTTTAGTATGTGATGTCAACACAATATGCTATAGGTCCCTTCTTCAATACAATAGGTCCTGGAGATCACAGGAACTTCACAACAAAGATAAATAGTTTTTTTCATTGAAAGAATGTGTCTCTACCAACAAGGTGTTATATCTCTACTCTTTAACTGCAGAGATGGACAAAGACTTCAGAGATTTTTTGAAGAAATATGTGCATGATGTTGTGACTTCCACCGTTCAGAGATGCGTGAAGAGAGACAGCAATGGTGCTATTTTAACATGCGGAATTCTGTTTGGAAAAATAAAGGTACTGTTTGTGTGTGTGTGTGCAAGTGTGTGTGTTAATGTACCTGTTACCGCGTAAAAAAGAGATGCAAGTTAAAAATGTTGCAGTAAAATGTTAAACTGAAGTCAAAGGCACTTCTTTAAAATTGGTGGCTTTGTCAAGGGTGTGGTCAAGATTTCAAGAACTAAAAGCTGTTATTTGAATAGTATGCATAATCAGCTAGTGTTAGAGGATGCCAACTATAATACCTATGAAGTGATGTTACACTGTGCATTGTATAAGTAGGAATGTGTTACTAAGGGCCACTTACTTGTAGACGCCTCACTATATTGCCTGAAAAAAACAAGGCATGAAGGTTTTATTTCTACCCATGGATTGGGTATGACATCCAAAGGAAGATAAATGTTCAGGACGGGGTGACAAAAGGTGGAAATGTCTTCTGGGGGTGTTGGCTAGTTTTGTCTCTGGGTGCTGCTATAGGCAGGAACCTGTAGAAAGAGTGCTGAGCCAGCTCTGGCAGAAGATGGTTCATGAGACTCTCTGAAATCAATAGACCACCTAAGCCTCTGCCAGTAACAGCCTGTGAAACAGAATGTCATTGTGAGCAGTGTTCTTGTACACAATACAGACAGCAAGACATAAGAGAATGTCACTGTCAGCAGTGTTGTTGTACACAATACAGACAGTAAGACATAACAGAATGTCATTGCCAGCAGTGTTCTTGTACACAATACAGACAGCAAGACATAAGAGAATGTTACTGTCAGCAGTGTTGTTGTACACAATACAGACAGTAAGACATAACAGAATGTCACTATCAGCAGTGTTCTTGTACACAATGCAGACAGTAAGACATAACAGAATGTCACTATTAGCATCTAAACAAGACAGACAATAAGACATAACACTGTCACTGTCAGCAGTGTTGTTGTACACAATACAGACAGTAAGACATAACAGTGTCACTGTTAGCAGTGTTGTACACAATACAGACAGTAAGACATAAAAGAATGTCACCATCAGCAGTGTTCTTGTACACAATGCAGACAGTAAGACAAAACAGAGTGTCACTATCAGCAGTGTCCTTGTACAAAATCCTGAAAGTAAGACATAACAGTGTCACTATCAGTAGTGTTCTTATACACAATACAGACAGTAAGACATAATAGAATGTCAATATCAGCAGTGTTCTTGTGCCCAATACAGACAGTAAGACATAACAGTGTCACTGTCAGCAGAGTTCTTGTGCACAAATCATACAGTAAGACATAAAAGAATGTCACTATCAGAAGCGTTCTTGCACACAATACAGAGAGTAAGGCAAAGAGTGTCACTGTTAGCAGTGTTCTTGTAGAAAATACAGACAGTAAGACATAGCAGTGTCACTGTCAGCAGTGTTCTTGTACACAATACAGGCAGTAAGACATAACAGTGTCACTGTTAGCAGTGTTCGTGTACACAATACAGACAGTGAGACATAGTGTCACTGTCAGCAGTGTTCTTATACACAATACAGATATTAAGACATAACACAATGTCAATATCAGCAGTGTTCTTGTACACAATACAGACAGTAAGACATAGTGTCACTGTCAGCAGTGTTCTTGTACACAATACAGACAGTAAGACATAACAGTGTCACTGTAAGCAGTGTTTCTGTAGACAATACAGACAGTAAGACATAAAAGTGTCACTGTCAGCAGTGTTCTTTGTACACAATACAGACAGTAAGACATAACAGAGTGTCACTATCAGCAGTTAAACAATACAGACAGTAAGACGTAACAGTGTCGCTGTCAGCAGTGTTCTTGTACACAATACAGACAGTAAGACATAACAGTGACACTGTTAGCAGTGTTCTTGTATACAATACAGAGAATAAGACATAACAAAGTTTAACTATCCGGAGTTAAACAATACAGACAATAAGACATAACACTGTCACTGTCAGCAGTGTTCTTGTACACAATGCAGACAGTAAGACATAACAGTGACACTGTTAGCAGTGTTCTTGTACAAAATACAGACAGTAAGACATAACAGTGTCACTGTCAGCAGTGTTTTAATACACAATACAGACAGTAAGACATAACAGAATGTCAATATCACAAGTGCTCTTGTAGACAATACAGACAGGAAGATATAACAGAATGTCCCTATAAGCAGTGTTCTTGTACAAAATACAGACAGTAAGAGATAACAGTGTCACTGTCAGCAGTGTTCTTGTACACAATACAGACCGTAAGACATAACAGTGTCACAGTCAGCAGTGTTTTTGTACACAATACAGACACTAAGACATAACAGTGTCACTGTCAGCTGTGTTGTTGTACACAATACAGACAGTAAGTCATAACACTGTCACAGTCAGCAGTGTTCTTGTACACAATACAGACACTAAAACATAGAGTGTCACTATCAACAGTTACACAATACACAGTAAGACATAACAGAGTGTCACGATCAGCAGTGTTCTTGAACACAATACAGACAGTAAGACATAACAGTGTCACTGTCAGCAGTGTGCTTGTACACAATACAGACAGTAAGACATAACAGTGTCACAGTCAGCAATGTTCTTGTACACAATACAGACACTAAGACATAACAGTGTCACTGTCAGCAGTGTTCTTTTACACAATACAGACAGTAAGACATAACACTGTCACAGTCAGCAGTGTTCTTGTACAAAATACAGACACTAAGACATAACAGTGTCACTGTCAGCAGTGTTCTTGTACAAAATACAGATATTAAGACATAGAATGTCACCATCAGCAGTGTTCTTGTACAAATTCATGACAGTAAGACATAATGTCACAGTCAGCAGTGATCTTGTACAGAATACAGACACTAAGACATAACAGTGTCACTGTCAGCAGTGTACTTGTACACAATACAGACAGTAAGACATAATGGTGTCACTGTCATCAGTGTTCTTGTACACAATACAGACAGTAAGACATAACAGAATGTCAATATCAGCAGTGTTCTTGTACAAAATACAAACAGTAAGATACAACAGTGTCACTGTCAGCAGTGTTCATGTACACAATGAAGACAGTAAGACATAACAGAATGTCATTATCAGCAGTGTTCTTGTACTTAAAACAGACAGTAAGACGTAACAGAGTGTCACTATCAGCAGTTAAACAATACAGATAATAAGACAACATTGTCACTGTCAGCAGTGGTCTTGTACACAATACAAACAGTAATACATAACAGTGTCACTGTTAGCAGTGATGTACACAACACAGACAGTAAGACATAACAGAGCGTTACTATCAGCAGTGTCCTTGTACACAATACAGACAGTGAGACACAGTGTCACTGTCAGCAGTGTTCTTATACACAATACAGATATTAAGACATAACACAATGTCAATATCAGCAGTGTTCTTGTACACAATACAGACAGTAAGACATAGTGTCACTGTCAGCAGTGTTCTTGTACACAATACAGACAGTAAGACATAACAGTGTCACTGTAAGCAGTGTTTCTGTAGACAATACAGAAAGTAAGACATAAAAGTGTCACTGTCAGCAGTGTTCTTGTACACAATACAGACAGTAAGACATAACAGAGTGTCACTATCAGCAGTTAAACAATACAGACAGTAAGACTTAACAGTGTCGCTGTCAGCAGTGTTCTTGTACACAATACAGACAGTAAGACATAACAGAATGTCACTAGCAGTGTTCTTGTATACAATACAGAGAGTAAGACATAACAAAGTGTAACTATCCGCAGTTAAACAATACAGACAATAAGACATAACACTGTCACTGTCAGCAGTGTTCTTGTACACAATGCAGACAGTAAGACATAACAGTGACACTGTTAGCAGTGTTCTTGTACAAAATACAGAAAGTAAGACATAACAGTGTCACTGTCAGCAGTGTTTTAATACACAATACAGACAGTAAGACATAACAGAATGTCAATATCACAAGTGCTCTTGTAGACAATACAGACAGGAAGATATAACAGAATGTCCCTATAAGCAGTGTTCTTGTACAAAATACTGACAGTAAGACATAACAGAGTGTCACTATCAACAGTTACACAATACACAGTAAGACATAACAGAGTGTCACTGTCAGCAGTGTTCTTGTACACAATACAGACAGTAAGAGATAACAGTGTCACTGTCAGCAGTGTTCTTGTACACAATACAGACCGTAAGACATAGAGTGTCACTATCAACAGTTACACAATACACAGTAAGACATAACAGAGTGTCACGATCAGCAGTGTTCTTGAACACAATACAGACAGTAAGACATAACAGTGTCACTGTCAGCAGTGTGCTTGTACACAATACAGACAGTAAGACATAACAGTGTCACAGTCAGCAATGTTCTTGTACACAATACAGACACTAAGACATAACAGTGTCACTGTCAGCAGTGTTCTTGTACACAATACAGACAGTAAGACATAACACTGTCACAGTCAGCAGTGTTCTTGTACAAAATACAGACACGAAGACATAACAGTGTCACTGTCAGCAGTGTTCTTGTAAGCAATACAGACAGCAAGACATAACAGTGTCACTGTCAGCAGTGTTCTTGTACAAAATACAGATAGTAAGACATAGAATGTCACCATCAGCAGTGTTCTCGTACAAATTCATGACAGTAAGACATAACAATGTCACAGTCAGCAGTGATCTTGTACAGAATACAGACAGTAAGACATAACGGTGTCACTGTCAGCAGTGTTCTTGTACACAATACAGACAGTAAGACATAACAGAATGTCAATATCAGCAGTGTTCTTGTACAAAATACAAACAGTAAGATACAACAGTGTCACTGTCAGCAGTGTTCATGTACACAATGAAGACAGTAAGACATAACAGAATGTCACTATCAGCAGTGTTCTTGTACTTAATACAGACAGTAAGACATAACAGAGTGTCACTATCAGCAGTTAAACAATACAGATAATAAGACATAACATTGTCACTGTCAGCAGTGGTCTTGTACACAATACAAACAGTAATACATAACAGTGTCACTGTTAGCAGTGATGTACACAACACAGACAGTAAGACATAACAGAGCGTTACTATCAGCAGTGTCCTTGTACACAATACAGACAGTAAGACATAGTGTCACTGTCAGCAGTGTTCTTGTACACAATACAGATTGTAAGACATAACAGTGTCACTGTTAGCAGTGTTCTTGTACATGATTCAGACAGTAAGACATAAAATGTCACTATCAGCAGTGTTTCTGTACACAATACAGACAGTAAGACATAACAGTGTTACTGTCAGCAGCGTTCTTGTACATAATACAGACAGTAAGACATAACAGTGTCACTGTCAGCAGTGTTCCTGCACACAATACAGACAGTAAGACATAACAGACTGTCACTATCAGCAGTGTTCATGTACACAATACAGACAGTAAGACATAACAGTGTCAATATCAGCGGTTACACAATACACAGTAAGACATAACAGTGTGTCCCTGTCAGCAGTGATCTTGTGCACAACACAGACAGTAAGACATAACAGAGTCACTGTCAGCAGTGTTCTGGTAGATAATACAGACAGTAAGGAATAACAGTGTCACTGTCAGCAGTGTTCTTGTACAAAATACAGATAGTAAGAAATAACACTGTCACTGTCAGCAGTGTTCTTGTACACAATACAGACAGTAAGACATAACAGTGTCACTGTCAACAGTGTTCTTGTAGACAATACAGACAGTAAGACATAACAGAATGTCACTATCAGCAGTGTTCTTGTACACAATACAGACAGTAAGACATAAAACTGTCACTGTCAGCAATGTTCTTATACACAATACAGACAGTAAGACATAACAGAATGTCAATATCAGCAGTGTTCTTGTATACAATACAGACAGTAAGATATAAAAGTGTCATTGTCAGCAGTGTTCTTGTACAAAATACAGACAGTAAGAGACAACAGTGTCACTGTCAGCAGTGTTCTTGTACATAATACAGACAGTAAGACATAACAGTGTCACTGTCAGCAGTGTTCTTGTACACAATACAGACAGTAAGACATAACAGAGTGTCACTATCAGCAGTTAAACAATACAGACAGTAAGACATAACAGTGTCGCTGTCAGCAGTGTTCTTGTACACAATACAGACAGTAAGACATAACAGTGTCACTGTCAGCCGTGTTCTTGTATACAATACAGACAGTAAGACATAACAAAGTGTAACTATCCGCAGTTAAACAATACAGACAATAAGACATAACACTGTCACTGTCAGCAGTGTTCTTGTACACAATGCAAACAGTAAGACATAACAGTAACACTGTTAGCAGTGTTCTTGTACAAAATACAGAAAGTAAGACATAACAGTGTCACTGTCAGCAGTGTTGTAATAC
Organism: Protopterus annectens; assembly: GCF_019279795.1. NCBI lineage: Eukaryota > Metazoa > Chordata > Ceratodontiformes > Protopteridae > Protopterus > Protopterus annectens. Next base: position 1,812,609,798 of record NC_056744.1, read on the forward strand.
ACAATATAGACTGTAAGACATAACAGAATGTCAATATCAGTAGTGCTCTTGTAGACAACACAGACAGCAAGATATAACAGAATGTCCATATAAGCAGTGTTCTTGTACAAAATACAGACAGTGAGACATAACAGAGTGTCACTATCAACAGTTACACAATACACAGTAAGACATAACAGAGTGTCACTGTCAGCAGTGTTCTTGTACACAATACAGACAGTAAGACATAACAGTGTCACTGTCAGCAGTGTTCTTGTACACAATACAGACAGTAAGACATAGAGTGTCACTATCAACAGTTACACAATACACAGTAAGACATAAGAGAGTGTCACGATCAGCAGTGTTCTTGAACACAATACAGACAGTAAGACATAACAGTGTCACTGTCAGCAGTGTGCTTGTACACAATACAGACAGTAAGACATAACACTGTCACAGTCAGCAGTGTTCTTGTACAAAATACAGACACGAAGACATAACAGTGTCACTGTCAGCAGTGTTCTTGTAAGCAATACAGACAGCAAGACATAACAGTGTCACTGTCAGCAGTGTTCTTGTACAAAATACAGATAGTAAGACATAGAATGTCACCATCAGCAGTGTTCTTGTACAAATTCATGACAGTAAGACATAACAATGTCACAGTCAGCAGTGATCTTGTACAGAATACAGACAGTAAGACATAACGGTGTCACTGTCAGCAGTGTTCTTGTACACAATACAGACAGTAAGACATAACAGAATGTCAATATCAGCAGTGTTCTTGTATACAATACAGACAGTAAGATATAAAAGTGTCATTTTCAGCAGTGTTCTTGTACACAATACAGACAGTAAGAGACAACAGTGTCATTGTCAGCAGTGTTCTTGTACATAATACAGACAGTAAGACATAACAGTGTCACTGTCAGCAGTGTTCTTGTACACAATACAGACAGTAAGGCATAACAGTGTCACTGTTAGCAGTGTTCTTGTACACAGACAGTAAGACATAACAGAATGTCACTATCAGCAATTAAACAATACAGACAGTAAGACATAACAGTGTCGCTGTAAGCAGTGTTTCTGTAGACAATACAGACAGTAAGACATAAAAGTGTCACTGTCAGCAGTGTTGTTGTACACAATACAGACAGTAAGACATAACAGAATGTCATTCTCAGCAGTGTTCTTGTACACAATACAGACAGCAAGACATAAGAGAATGTTACTGTCAGCAGTGTTGTTGTACACAATACAGACAGTAAGACATAACAGAATGTCACTATCAGCAGTGTTCTTGTACACAATACAGACAGTAAGAGACAACAGTGTCATTGTCAGCAGTGTTCTTGTACATAATACAGACAGTAAGACATAACAGTGTCACTGTCAGCAGTGTTCTTGTACACAATACAGACAGTAAGGCATAACAGTGTCACTGTTAGCAGTGTTCTTGTACACAGACAGTAAGACATAACAGAATGTCACTATCAGCAATTAAACAATACAGACAGTAAGACATAACAGTGTCGCTGTAAGCAGTGTTTCTGTAGACAATACAGACAGTAAGACATAAAAGTGTCACTGTCAGCAGTGTTGTTGTACACAATACAGACAGTAAGACATAACAGAATGTCATTCTCAGCAGTGTTCTTGTACACAATACAGACAGCAAGACATAAGAGAATGTTACTGTCAGCAGTGTTGTTGTACACAATACAGACAGTAAGACATAACAGAATGTCACTATCAGCAGTGTTCTTGTACACAATACAGACAGTAAGAGACAACAGTGTCATTGTCAGCAGTGTTCTTGTACATAATACAGACAGTAAGACATAACAGTGTCACTGTCAGCAGTGTTCTTGTACACAATACAGACAGTAAGACATAACAGTGTCACTGTTAGCAGTGTTCTTGTACACAGACAGTAAGACATAACAGAATGTCACTATCAGCAATTAAACAATACAGACAGTAAGACATAACAGTGTCGCTGTAAGCAGTGTTTCTGTAGACAATACAGACAGTAAGACATAAAAGTGTCACTGTCAGCAGTGTTGTTGTACACAATACAGACAGTAAGACATAACAGAATGTCATTCTCAGCAGTGTTCTTGTACACAATACAGACAGCAAGACATAAGAGAATGTTACTGTCAGCAGTGTTGTTGTACACAATGCAGACAGTAAGGCATAACAGAATGTCACTATTAGCATCTAAACAAGACAGACAATAAGACATAACACTGTCACTGTCAGCAGTGTTCTTGTACACAATACAGACAGTAAGACATAACAGTGTCACTGTTAGCAGTGTTGTACACAATACAGACAGTAAGACATAAAAGAATGCCACTATCAGCGGTGTTCTTGTACACAATGAAGACAGTAAGACAAAACAGAGTGTCACTATCAGCAGTGTCCTTGTACAAAATCCTGAAAGTAAGACATAACAGTGTCACTATCAGTAGTGTTCTTATACACAATACAGACAGTAAGACATAATAGAATGTCAATATCAGCAGTGTTCTTGTACCCAATACAGACAGTACGACATAACAGTGTCACTGTCAGCAGAGTTCTTGTGCACAAATCATACAGTAAGACATAAAAGAATGTCACTATCAGAAGCATTCTTGCACGCAATACAGAGAGTAAGGCAAAGAGTGTCACTGTTAGCAGTGTTCTTGTAGAAAATACAGACAGTAAGACATAGCAGTGTCACTGTCAGCAGTGTTCTTGTACACAATACAGGCAGTAAGACATAACAGTGTCACTGTTAGCAGTGTTCATGTACACAATACAGACAGTGAGACACAGTGTCACTGTCAGCAGTGTTCTTATACACAATACAGATATTAAGACATAACACAATGTCAATATCAGCAGTGTTCTTGTACACAATACAGACAGTAAGACATAGTGTCACTGTCAGCAGTGTTCTTGTACACAATACAGACAGTAAGACTTAACAGTGTCACTGTAAGCAGTGTTTCTGTAGACAATACAGAAAGTAAGACATAAAAGTGTCACTGTCAGCAGTGTTCTTGTACACAATACAGACAGTAAGACATAACAGAGTGTCACTATCAGCAGTTAAACAATACAGACAGTAAGACGTAACAGTGTCGCTGTCAGCAGTGTTCTTGTACACAATACAGACAGTAAGACATAACAGTGACACTGTTAGCCGTGTTCTTGTATACAATACAGAGAGTAAGACATAACAAAGTGTAACTATCCGCAGTTAAACAATACAGACAATAAGACATAACACTGTCACTGTCAGCAGTGTTCTTGTACACAATGCAGACAGTAAGACATAACAGTGACACTGTTAGCAGTGTTCTTGTACAAAATACAGACAGTAAGACATAACAGTGTCACTGTCAGCAGTGTTTTAATACACAATACAGACAGTAAGACATAACAGAATGTCAATATCACAAGTGCTCTTGTAGACAATACAGACAGGAAGATATAACAGAATGTCCCTATAAGCAGTGTTCTTGTACAAAATACTGACAGTAAGACATAACAGAGTGTCACTATCAACAGTTACACAATACACAGTAAGACATAACAGAGTGTCACTGTCAGCAGTGTTCTTGTACACAATACAGACAGTAAGAGATAACAGTGTCACTGTCAGCAGTGTTCTTGTACACAATACAGACCGTAAGACATAGAGTGTCACTATCAACAGTTACACAATACACAGTAAGACATAACAGAGTGTCACGATCAGCAGTGTTCTTGAACACAATACAGACAGTAAGACATAACAGTGTCACTGTCAGCAGTGTTCTTGTACACAATACAGACAGTAAGACATAGTGTCACAGTCAGCAGTGTTCTTGTACACAATACAGACACTAAGACATAACAGTGTCACTGTCAGCAGTGTTCTTGTACACAATACAGACAGTAAGACATAACACTGTCACAGTCAGCAGTGTTCTTGTACACAATACAGACACGAAGACATAACAGTGTCACTGTCAGCAGTGTTCTTGTAAGCAATACAGACAGCAAGACATAACAGTGTCACTGTCAGCAGTGTTCTTGTACACAATACAGACAGTAAGACATAACAGAATGTCACCATCAGCAGTGTTCTTGTACAAATTCATGACAGTAAGACATAACAGTGTCACAGTCAGCAGTGATCTTGTACACAATACAGACACTAAGACATAACAGTGTCACTGTCAGCAGTGTTCTTGTACACAATACAGACAGTAAGACATAACAGAATGTCAATATCAGCAGTGTTCTTGTACACAATACAGACAGTAAGATACAACAGTGTCACTGTCAGCAGTGTTCATGTACGAAATGAAGACAATAAGACATAACAGAATGTCACTATCAGCAGTGTTCTTGTACTTAATACAGACAGTAAGACATAACAGAGTGTCACTATCAGCAGTTAAACAACACAAACAATAAGACATAACACTGTCACTGTCAGCAGTGTTCTTGTACACAATACAGACAGTAAGACATAACAGTGTCACTGTTAGCTGTGTTGTACACAACACAGACAGTAAGACATAACAGAGTGTCACTATCAGCAGTGTCCTTGTACACAATACAGACAGTAAGACATAGTGTCACTATCAGCAGTGTTCTTGTACATAATACAAACAGTAAGACATAGTGTCACTGTCAGCAGTGTTCTTGTACACAATACAGATTGTAAGACATAACAGTGTCACTGTTAGCAGTGTTCTTGTACACAATACAGACAGTAAGACATAACAGAATGTCACTATCGGCAGTGTTTTTGTACACAATACAGACAGTAAGACATAACATTGTTACTGTCAGCAGCGTTCTTGTACATAATACAGACAGTAAGACATAACAGTGTCACTGTCAGCAGTGTTCCTGCACACAATACAGACAGTAAGACATAACAGAATGTCACTATCAGCAGTGTTCTTGTACACAATACAGACAGTAAGACATAAAAGTGTCAATATCAGCGGTTACACAATACACAGTAAGACATAAGAGAGTGTCCCTGTCAGCAGTGATCTTGTACACAACACAGACACTAAGACATAACAGAGTCACTGTCAGCAGTGTTCTGGTACATAATATAGACAGTAAGACATAACAGTGTCACTGTCAGCAGTGTTCTTGTACAAAATACAGATAGTAAGAAATAACAGTGTCACTGTCAGCAGTGTTCTTGTACACAATACAGACAGGAAGACTTAACAGTGTCACTGTCAACAGTGTTCTTGTAGAAAATACAGACAGTAAGACATAACAGAATGTCACCATCAGCAGTGTTCTTGTACACAATACAGACAGTAAGACATAAAACTGTCACTGTCGGCAAAGTTCTTATACACAATACAGACAGTAAGACATAACAGAATGTCATTATCAGCAGTGTTCTTGTATACAATACAGACAGTAAGATATAAAAGTGTCATTGTCAGCAGTATTCTTGTACAAAATACAGACAGTAAGAGACAACAATGTCACTGTCAGCAGTGTTCTTGTACATAATACAGACAGTAAGACATAACAGTGTCACTGTCAGCAGTGTTCTTGTACACAATACAGACAGTAAGACATAACAGTGTCACTGTTAGCAGTGTTCTTGTACACAGACAGTAAGACATAACAGAATGTCACCATCAGCAATTAAACAATACAGACAGTAAGACATAACAGTGTCGCTGTCAGCAGTGTTCTTGTACACAATACAGACAGTAAGACATAACAGTGTCACTGTTAGCAGTGTTCTTGTACACAATACAGACAGTAAGACATAACAGAATGTCACTATCAGCAGTGTTCTTGTACACAGTACAGAGAGTAAGACATAACAGTGTCACTGTTAGCAGTGTTCTTGTATAAAATACAGACAGTAAGACATAACAGTGTCACTGTCAGCAGTGTTCTTATACACAATACAGACAGTAAGACATAACAGAATGTCAATATCAGCAGTGTTCTTGTAGACAATACAGACAGCAAGACATAACACAATGTCCCTATAATCAGTGTTCTTGTACAAAATACAGACAGTAAGACATAACAGAATGTCACCATCTGCAATGTTCTTGTGCAAAATCCTGACAGTAAGACATAACAGTGTCACTATCCGTAGTGTTCTTATGCACAATACAGACAGTAAGACATAACAGAATGTCAATATCAGCAGTGTTCTTGTACACAATACAGACAGTAAGATACAACAGTGTCACTGTCAGCAGTATTCATGTACACAAGACATAACAGAATGTCACTATCAGCAGTGTTCTTCTATTTAATACAGACAGTAAGACATAACAGAGTGTCATTATCAGCAGTTAAACAATACAGACAATAAGACATAACACCGTCACTGTCAGCAGTGTTCTTGTACACAATACAGACAGTAAGACATAACAGTGTCACTGTTACCCATGTTGTACACAACACAGACAGTAAGACATAAGAGAAAGCCACTATCAGCAGTGTCATTGTACACAATACAGACAGTAAGACATTGTGTCACTATCAGCAGTGTTCGTGTACACAATACAAACAGTAAGAGATAGTGTCACTGTCAGCAGTGTTTTTGTACACGATACAGATTGTAAGACATAACAGTGTCACTGTTAGGAGTGTTCTTGTACACAATACAGACAGTAAGACATAACAGTTTGTCACTATCAGCAGTGTTCTTGTACATACTATAGACAGTAAGACATAACAGAATGTCACTACCAGCAGTGTTCTTGAACACAATACAGACAGTGAGACTTAGTGTCACTGTCAGCAGTGTTCTTATACACAATACAGATAGTAAGACATAAAATGTCAATATCAGCAGTGTTGTTGTACACAATACAGATAGTAAGGCATAACAGTGTCACTGTCAGCAGTGTTCTCGTAAAAAATACAGACAGTAAGACATAACAGTGTCACTATCAACAGTGTTCTTGTACATAATATAGACAGTAAGACATAACAGAATGTCACTATCAGCAGGGTTCTTGTACTCAATTCAGACAGTAAGACATAACAGTGTCACTGTCAGCAGTGTTCCTTACACAATACAGACAGTAAGACATAAAAGTGTCACTGTTAGCAGTGTTCTTGTATACAATACAGACAGTAAGACATAACAGTGTGTCACTATCAGCCGGTAAACAATACAGACAGTAAGACATAACAGTATCGCTGCCAGCAGTGTTCTTGTACATAATACAGACAGTAAGACATAACAGTGTCACTGTTAGCAGTGTTCTTGTACACAATACAGACAGTAAGACATAACAGAATGTCACTAGCAGCACATAACAGTGTCGCTGCCAGCAGTGTTCTTGTACACAATAAAGAGAGTAAGACATAACAGTGACACTGCTAGCAGTATTCTTGTACAAAATACAGACAGTAAGACATAACAGAATGTCACTATCAGCAGTGTTCTTGTACATAATACAGAGAGTAAGACATAACAGTGTCACTGTTAGCAGTGCTCTTTTATAAAAAACAGACAGTAAGACAAAACAGTGTCACTGTCAGCAGTGTTCTTATACACAATACAGACAGTAAGACATAACAGTGTCACAGTCAGAAGTGTTCTTGTACACAATACAGACACTAAGACATAACAGTGTCACTGTCAGAAGTGTTCTTGTGCACAATACAGACACTAAGGCAAAACAGTGTCACTGTCAGCAGTGTTCTTGTACACAATACAGACAATAAGATATAACAGTGTCACTGTTAGCAGTGTTCTTGTACACAGTACAGACAGTAAGACATAACAGAATGTCACCACCATCAGCAGTGTTCTTGTACAAATTCATGACAGTAAGACATAGTGTCACAGTCAGCAGTGATCTTGTACACAATACAGACACTAAGACATAACAGTGTCACTGTCAGCAGTGTACTTGTACACAATACAGACAGTAAGACATAACAGTGTCACTGTCAGCAGTGTTCTTGTACACAATACAGACAGTAAGATACAACAGTGTCACTGTTAGCAGTGTTCATGTACACAATGAAGACAGTAAGACATAACAGAATGTCCCTATCAGCAGTGTTCTTGTACTTAATACAGACAGTAAGACATAACTTCTCCCATTTATACTAAACTAAAGAAAAATAATCTTCTCAAACTGTCTAACTCCTACAACAATATTGCCAGATTTGCCACTGGAAATGCATTTCGAACACACCACTGTCTGAACCTTAACCAGCTAGACTGGCTTGAACTCCCTAACATGATAACTTATTCCCAACTCACCATTGCTCATAAAATATTCTACAAACCAAATCATACTCCAATACTTGTCAACCTAATTACTCCTTATAATAATCTAAATTCCCTACGCTCCTCTAGCAAACTACGTGTTAGCATAAGTAAGTCCAATAACTTGTCAGGCGACAGCCTATTCTCCAATACTCTTGCGAAACACTCGAACCTTCTACCTACCGAGTTAACACTACTACCTTCTCTGTCACTCTTTAAGCAAAACTCAAACGTCACCTAAAATCTCTCTGGCTATGCCCCTGCACGAACCCTGATTAATCTACTACCTATCCTACTTTATCTTCTTACTGCCTATGGATATCTAATCACAATCTATATACCTCTCTGTATTCTAAATCTGGATATTGTAAAACTTTTATAACCACAAATATTTAAGTTAACTACAATGAACTCTAGTGTATCCTTTCATATCATATGATTATGTGACTGACATGACTTTATACTCACCTTTTTATTATTGTACTTTTTAAAAACCTTTCTTCTTTATTCTAAATACTTACTATTTTATGTGTTTTATTATTTTCTAATGTGTTTTATAATTTGATATTTCATTTCATTTTGAGCTATGCTGGAGCTTTTCTCCCCGGGCCTCTACTGAAAATGGAAATATATCCAGTTGGACTAGCCCGGTCAACAAATGTAAAATAAAAATAAATAAATAAATAACAGAGTGTCACTATCAGCAGTTAAACAATACAGATAATAAGACATAACACTGTCACTGTCAGCAGTGGTATTGTACACAATACAGACAGTAAGACATAACAGTGTCACTGTTAGCAGTGTTGTACACAACACAGACAGTAAGACATAACAGTGTCACTGTCAGCAATGTTCTTGTACACAATACAGACAGTAAGACATAACAGTGTCACTGTTAGCCGTGTTGTACACAACACAGACAGTAAGACATAACAGAATGTCACTATCAGCAGTGTTCCTGTACGCAATACAGACAGTAAGACATAACAGAGTATCACTATCAGCAGTGTCATTGTACACAATGCAGACAGTAAGACATTGTGTCACTATCAGCAGTGTTCTTGTACATAATACAAACAGTAAGAGATAGTGTCACTGTCAGCAGTGTTCTTGTACACAATACAGATTGTAAGACATAACAGTGTCACTGTTAGGAGTGTTCTTGTACACAATACAGACAGTAAGACATAACAGAATGTCACTATCAGCAGTTTTTTGTACACAATACAGGCACTAAAACATAACAGTGTTACTGTCAGCAGTGTTCTTCTACATAATACAGACAGTAAGACATAAGAGTGTCACTGTCAGCAGTGTTCCTGTACACAATACAGACAGTAAGAGAAAACAGAATGTCACTATCAGCAGTGTTCTTGTACACAATACAGACAGTAAGACATAACAGTGTCACTGTTAGCAGTGTTCTTGTACACAATACAGACAGTGAGACATAGCAGTGTCACTGTCAGCAGTGTTCTTATACACAATACAGATAGTAAGACATAACACAATGTCAAAATCAGTAGTGTTCTTGTACACAATACAGACAGTAAGACATAGTGTCACTGTCAGCAGTGTTCTTGTACACAATACAGACAGTAAGATACAACAGTGTCACTGTCAGCAGTGTTCATGTACACAATGAAGACAGTAAGACATAACAGAATGTCACTATCAGCAGTGTTCTTGTACTTAATACAGACAGTAAGACATAACAGAGTGTCACTATCAGCAGTTAAACAATACAGATAATAAGACATAACACTGTCACTGTCAGCAGTGGTCTTGTACACAATACAGACAGTAAGACATAACAGTGTCACTGTTAGTTGTGTTGTACACAACACAGACAGTAAGACATAACAGAGCGTTACTATCAGCAGTGTCCTTGTACACAATACAGACAGTAAGACATAGTGTCACTATCAGCAGTGTTCTTGTACATAATACAAACAGTAAGACATAGTGTCACTGTCAGCAGTGTTCTTGTACACAATACAGATTGTAAGACATAACAGTGTCACTGTTAGCAGTGTTCTTGTACACGATACAGACAGTAAGACATAAAATGTCACTATCAGCAGTGTTTCTGTATACAATACAGACATACAGACAGTAAGACATAACAGTGTTACTGTCAGCAGCGTTCTTGTACATAATACAGACAGTAAGACATAACAGTGTCACTGTCAGCAGTGTTCCTGCACACAATACAGACAGTAAGACATAATAGACTGTCACTATCAGCAGTGTTCTTGTACACAATACAGACAGTAAGACATAACAGTGTCAATATCAGCGGTTACACAATACACAGTAAGACATAACAGAGTGTCCCTGTCAGCAGTGATCTTGTGCACAACACAGACAGTAAGACATAACAGAGTCACTGTCAGCAGTGTTCTGGTAGATAATACAGACAGTAAGGAATAACAGTGTCACTGTCAGCAGTGTTCTTGTACAAAATACAGATAGTAAGAAATAACAGTGTCACTGTCAGCAGTGTTCTTGTACACAGTACAGACAGGAAGACTTAACAGTGTCACTGTCAACAGTGTTCTTGTAGAAAATACAGACAGTAAGACATAACAGAATGTCACCATCAGCAGTG